>NW_024394561.1:0-5405 GCF_016617805.1 Bactrocera tryoni
TTGCTTCAAATTATTTACTTCAGGTATTTAAGTTAATTAACCTTCTTCATCTTACTGAAGTTGACATAAAGCCTTAACGGCAGTGCATTTTGAAGAATTCCACAATCTAATATATATATATAAAGTTGATTTTCTTGTATGTACTCATTTAGCAATCGATATTGAGTTGCTTCAAATCATTCGTTTAACATATTTAACTAATTAAGCTTCTTCATCTTACTGAAGTTGACATAAAGCCATAACGGCAGTGCATTTGGAAGAATTTCGCAATCTTATGTTAAGGTATAAAATCGATTTTCTTGCATATACACATTTAGCAATCGATACTGAGTCGCTTCAAATTATTTACTTCACTTATTTAAGTAAATTATCCTTCTTCATCTTACCGAAGTTGACATAAAGCCATAACGGCAGTGCATTTGGAAGAATTCCACAATCGCATATTTAGACACAAAGTCGATTTTCTTGTATATACACATTAAGCAATCGATATTGAGTTGCTTAAAATTATTTACTTCACTTATTTAAGTTAATTAACCTTCTTCATCTTACTGAAGTTGACATAAAGCCATAACGGCAGTGCATTTTGAAGAATTCCACAATCTAATATATATATATAAAGTTGATTTTCTTGTATGTACTCATTTAGCAATCGATATTGAGTTGCTTCAAATCATTCGTTTAACATATTTAACTAATTAAGCTTCTTCATCTTACTGAAGTGGACATAAAGCCATAACGGCAGTGCATTTTGAAGAATTCCACAATCTAATATATATATATAAAGTTGATTTTCTTGTATGTACTCATTTAGCAATCGATATTGAGTTGCTTCAAATCATTCGTTTAACATATTTAACTAATTAAGCTTCTTCATCTTACTGAAGTTGACATAAAGCCATAACGGCAGTGCATTTGGAAGAATTTCGCAATCTTATGTTAAGGTATAAAATCGATTTTCTTGCATATACACATTTAGCAATCGATACTGAGTCGCTTCAAATTATTTACTTCACTTATTTAAGTAAATTATCCTTCTTCATCTTACCGAAGTTGACATAAAGCCATAACGGCAGTGCATTTGGAAGAATTCCACAATCTATATTTAATATAAAGTCGATTTTCTTGTATATACACATTTAGCAATCGATATTGAGTTGTTCAAATTATTAACTTCACTTATTTAAGTTAATTAAGCTTCTTCATCTTACTGAAGTGGACATAAAGCCATAATGGCAGTGCATTTGGAAGAATTTCGCAATCTTATGTTAAGGTATAAAGTCGATTTTCTTGCATATACACATTTAGCAATCGATATTGAGTCGCTTCAAATTATTTACTTCACTTATTTAAGTTAGTTAACCTTTTTCATCTTACTGAAGTTGACATAAAGCCATAACGGCAGTGCATTTGGAAGAATTCCACAATCTTCTATTAAGGTATAAAGTCGATTTTCTGATTTATACACATTTAGCAATCGATATTGAAATGCTTCAAATCGTTAGTTTAACATATTTAAGTTAATTTAGCTTCTTCATCTTACTGAAGTGGACATAAAGCCGTAACGGCAGTGTATTTTGAAGAATTCCACAATCTTATATTAACGTATAAAGTTAATTTTCTTGTATGTACTCATTTAGCAATCGATATTGAGTTAATTCAAATCATTAGTTTAACATATTTAACTAATTAAGCTTCTTCATCTTACTGAAGTGGACATAAGGCCATAACGGCAGCGCATTTGGAAGAATTCCGCATCCTTATATTAAGGTATAAAGTCGATTTTCTTGTACATACACATATGACAATCGATATTGAGTTGCTTCAAATTATTTCCTTCACTTATTTAAGTTAATTAACCTTCTTAATATTACTGAGGTTGACATAAAGCCATAACGGCAGTGCATTTGGAAGAATTACACAATCTCATAACACGGTACAAAGTCGATTTTCTTGTATATACACATTTGGCAATCGATAGTGAGTTGCCGCAAATCATTAATTTAACATATTTAAGTTACTTAACCTTCTTCATATTACTGAAGTGGACATAAAGCCATAACGACAGCGCATTTGGAAGAATTCCATATCCTTATATTAAGGTATAAAGTCGATTTTCTTGTATATACACATTCGGCAATCGATACTGAGTTGCTGCAAGTCATTAGTTGAACATATTTAAGTTAATTAGCCTTCTTCATCTTACTGAAGTGGACATAAGGCCATAACGGCTGTGCATTTGGAAGAATTCCTCAATCTTGTATTAAGGTACAAAGTCGATTTTCTTGTATACTTATACACGTTTAGCAATCGATTTGGAGTTGCTTCAAATCACTTACTTCACTAATATAAGTTAATTACCCTCCATCATCTTACTGAAGTGGACATAAAGCCATAACGGCAAGGCATTTGGAAGAATTCCTCAATCTTATACTAAGGTATAACGTCGATTTTCTTGTATATACACATTTGGCAATCGATATTGAGTTGCTTCAAATTATTTCCTTCACTTATTTAAGTTAATTAACCTTATTCATATTACTGAAGTTGACATAAAGCCATAACGGCAGTGCATTTGGAAGAATTACACAATCTCATATTACGGTATAAAGTCGATTTTCTTGTATATACACATTTGGCAATCGATACTGAGTTGCTGCAAGTCATTAGTTGAACATATTTAAGTTAATTAGCCTTCTTCATCTTACTGAAGTGGACATAAAGCCATAACGGCAGCGCATTTGGAAGAATTCCACATCCTCATATTAAGGTATAAAGCCGATTTTCTTGTATATACACATTTGGCAATCGATACCGAGTTGCTGCAAGTCATTAGTTTAACATATTTAAGTTAATTAGCCTTCTTCATCTTACTGAAGTGGACATAAGGCCATAACGGCAGCGCATTTAGAAGAAATCCACATTATTATATTAAGGTATAAAATCGATTTTCTTGTATACACAAATTTAGCAATCGATATTGAGTTGCTTCAAATTATTTCCTTCATTTATATAAGTTAATTAACCTTCTTCATTTCACTGAAGTGGACATAAGGCCATAACGGCAACGCATTTGGAAGAAATCCACATTATTATATTAAGGTATAAAATCGATTTTCTTGTATACACAAATTTAGCAATCGATATTTAGTTGCTTTAAATCATTTACTTCACTTATTTAAGTTAATTAACCATCTTCATCATAGTGAAGTGGACAGAAAGCCATAACGGCAGTGCATTTGAAAGAATTCCACAATCTTATATTTAGGTTCAAAGTCGATTTTCTTGTATATACACATTTAGCAATCGATACTAAATTGCTCCAAATCATAAGTTTGACATATTTAAGTTAATCAACCTTCCTCATCTTACTGAAGTTGACAAAAGGCCATAACGGCTGTGCATTTGGAAGAAATTAATAATCTTATATTAAGGTATAAAGTCGATTTTCTTGTATACTTATACACGTTTAGCAATCGATTTTGAGTTGCTTCAAATCACTTACTTCACTAATATAAGTTAATTACCCTCCATCATCTTACTGAAGTGGACATAAAGCCATATAAGTAACCTAACCTTCTTCATCTTACTAAAGTTGACAAAAGACCATAACGGCAGCGCATTTGGAAGAATTCCACATCTTTATGTTATTATATACATTATATATTGAGTTGCTGCAAATCATTAATTTAACATATTTAAGTTAATTAACCTTCTTTATATTACTGAAGTGGACATAAAGCCATAAGGGCAGCGCATTTGGAAGAATTCCACATACTTATATTAAGGTATTAGGTCAATTTTCTTGTAAATACACCTTTAGCAATCGATATTGAGTTGCTGTAAATCATTAATTTAACATATTTAAGTAAACTAACCTTCTTCATTTTACTGAAGTGGACATAAGGCCATAACGGCAGCGCATTTGGAAGAATTCCACATCCTTAAATTTAGCTATAAAGTCGATTTTCTTGTATATGCACATTTAGTAATGGATATTGAGTTGCTTCAAATTATTTCCTACACTTAATTAAGTTAATTAACCTTCTTCATATTACTGAAGTTGACATAAAGCCATAACGGCAGTGCATTTGGAAGAATTACACAATCTCATATTACGGTATAAAGTCGATTTTCTTGTATATACACATTTGGCAATCGATATGGAGTTGCTGCAAATCATTAATTTAACATATTTAAGTTAATTAACCTTCTTTATATTACTGAAGTGGACATAAAGCCATAACGGCAGCGCATTTGGAAGAATTCCACATCCTCATATTAAGGTATAAAGCCGATTTTCTTGTATATACACATTTGGCAATCGATACCGAGTTGCTGCAAGTCATTAGTTTAACATATTTAAGTTAATTAGCCTTCTTCATCTTACTGAAGTGGACATAAGGCTATAACGGCAGTGCATTTGGAATAATTCCTCAATCCTATATTAAGGTATAAAGTCGATTTTCTTGTATATACACATTTGGCAATCGATATGGAGTTGCTGCAAATCATTAATTTAACATATTTAAGTTAATTAGCCTTCTTCATCTTACTGAAGTGGACATAAGGCCATAACGGCAGCGAATTTGGAAGAATTCCGCATCCTTATATTAAGGTATAAAGTCGATTTTCTTGTACATACACATATGACAATCGATATTGAGTTGCTTCAAATTATTTCCTTCACTTATTTAAGTTAATTAACCTTCTTAATATTACTGAGGTTGACATAAAGCCATAACGGCAGTGCACTTGGAAGAATTACAAAATCTCATAACACGGTACAAAGTCGATTTTCTTGTATATACACATTTGGCAATCGATAGTGAGTTGCCGCAAATCATTAATTTAACATATTTAAGTTACTTAACCTTCTTCATATTACTGAAGTGGACATAAGGCCATAACGGCAGTGCATATGGAAGAATTCCACATCCTCATATTAAGGTATAAAGTCGATTTTCTTGTATATACACATTTGGCAATCGATATGGAGTTGCTGCAAATCATTAATTTAACATATTTAAGTTAACTAACCTTCTTCATCTTACTAAAGTGGACAAAAGACCATAACGGCAGCGCATTTGGAAGAATTCCACCTCCTTATATTATTATATATATTATATATTGAGTTGCTGCAAATCATTAATTTAACATATTTAAGTTAATTAACCTTCTTTATATTACTGAAGTGGACATAAAGCCATAACGGCAGCGCATTTGGAAGAATCCCACATACTTATATTAAGGTATTAGGTCAATTTTTTTGTAAATACACCTTTGCCAATCGATATTGAGTTGCTGCAAATCATTAATTTAACATATTTAAGTTAATTAACCTTCTTCATCTTACTGAAGTGGACATAAAGCCATAACGGCAGCACATTTGGAAGAATTCCACA
>NW_024394562.1:0-7765 GCF_016617805.1 Bactrocera tryoni
ATCTTACTCAAGTTGGCATAAAGCCAAAACAGCAGTGCATTTGGAAAAAATTCCATAATTTTACATTAAGGTATAAAACCGATTTTCTGGCATGTACACATTTAGAAATCCATACCAAGTTGCTCCAAATCATTAGCTTCACATATTAAAGTTAATTAACTTTCTTCATCTTACTAAATTTGGCATAAAGCCATAAAGGTAATGCGTTTGGAAAAATTCCACAATTTTACATTTAGGTATAAAACCGACATTCTTGCATGTACACATTTAAAAATACATATCAAGTTTATTCAAATTATTAAATTCTCATATTAAAGTTAATTAACTTTCTTCATCTTACTAAAGTTGGCATAAAGCCATAACGGCACAGCATTAGGAAAAATTCCACAATTTTACATATAGGTATAAAACCGACTTTCTTGCCTGTACACATTTAAAAATACATATCAAGTTGCTTTAAATTATTAAATTCACATATCAAAGTTAATTAACTTTCTTCATCTTACTAAAGTTGGTATAATGCCATAAAGGTAGTGCGCTTGGAAAAATTCCACAATTATACATTTAGTTATAAAACCGATTTTCTGGCATGTACACATTTAGAAATCCATACCAAGTTGCTCCAAATAATTAGCTTCACATATTTAAGTTAACTCAATTTCTTCATCTTACTAAAGTTCGCATAAAGCCATAACGGCAGTGCATTTGGAAAAATTCCACAATTTTACATTTAGTTATAAAACCGATTTTCTGGCATGTACACATTTAGAAATCCATACCAAGTTGTTCCAAATAATTAGCTTCACATATTAAAGTTAACTCACTTTCTTCATCTTACTAAAGTTCGCATAAAGTAATAAGGGTAGTGCGTTTGGAAAAATTCCACAATTTTACATTTAGGTATAAAACCGATTTTCTGGCATTTACACATTTAGAAATCCATACCAAGTTGCTCCAAATCATTAGCTTCACATATTAAAGTTAATTAACTTTCTTCATCTTACTCAAGTTGGCATAAAGCCATAACGGCAGTGCATTTGGAAAAATTCCACAATTTTACATTTAGGTTTAAAACCGATTTTCCTTCATTTAAACATTAAGAATCCACATCAAGTTGCCTCAAATCATCAACTTAACATATTAAAGTAAATTTACCCCCATCATCTTTTTCAAGTTGGCATAAAGCCATCAGGGTAGTGCGTTTGAAAAAATTCCATAATTTTACATTTAAGTATAAAACCGATTTTCTTGCATGCACACATTTAGAAATCCATATCAAGTTGTCTCAAATTATTAAATTCACATATTAAAGTTAATTAACTTTCTTCATCTTACTAAATTTGGCATATAGCCATAACGGCAGTGCATTTGGAAAAATTCCACAATTTTACATTTAGTTATAAAACCGATTTTCTGGCATGTACTCATTTAGAAATCCATATCAAGTTGATTCAAATCATTAGCTTTACATATTAAAGTGAATGGACTTTCTTCATCTTACTAAATTTGCAATAAAGCCATAACGGCAGTGCATTTGGAAAAATTCCACAATTTTACATTTAGTTATAAAACCGATTTTCTGGCATGTACACATTTAGAAATCCATACCAAGTTGTTCCAAATAATTAGCTTCACATATTAAAGTTAACTCACTTTCTTCATCTTACTAAAGTTCGCATAAAGCCATAAGGGTAGTGCGTTTGGAAAAATTCCACAATTTTACGTTTAGGTATAAAACCGATTTTCTGGCATGTACACATTTAGAAATCCATACCAAGTTGCTCCAAATCATTAGCTTCACATATTAAAGTTAATTAACTTTCTTCATCTTACTAAAGTTCGCATAAAGCCATAAGGGTAGTGCGTTTGGAAAAATTCCACAATTTTACATTTAGTTATAAAACCGATTTTCTGGCATGTACACATTTAGAAATCCACATCAAGGTGCTTCAAATCATTAGTTTAAATATTAAAGTTAATTAACCCGCACCATCTTACTCAAGTTGACATAAGATCATAACGGCACAGCATTTGGAAAAATTCCACAATTTTACATTTAGGTACAAAACCGATTTTCCTGCATTTAAACATTTAAAAATCCATTTCAAGTTGCCTCAAATCATTATCTAACATATTAAGGTAAACTTACCCTCACCATCTTACTCAAGTTGGCATAAAGCCAAAACGGCAGTGCATTTGGAAAAAATTCCATAATTTAACAGTTAGGTATAAACTCGACTTTCTTGCATGTACACACTTAGAAATCCATATCAAGTTGCTTCAAATCATTAGCTTCACATACTAAAGTTAATTAACTTTCTTCATCTTACTAAAGTTGGCATAAAGCCATAACGGCACAGCATTAGGAAAAATTCCACAATTTGACATTAAGGTATAAAACCGATTTTCCTGCATTTAAACATTTAGCAATCCATATCGACATGCTTCAAATCATTAGCTTAACATATTAAAGTTAATTGACCTTCGTAATCTTACAGAAGTTCGCATAAAGAAAAACAGTAGTGCATTTAGAAAATTTCCACAATTTTTCATTTAGGTATAAAGCCGAATTTTTGGCATGTACACCTTTAGAAATCCATACCAAGTTGCTTCAAATCATTAGCTTCACATATTAAAGTTAATTAACTTTCTTCATCTTAAAGTTGGCATAAAGCCGTAACGGCAGTGCATCTGGAAAATTCCACAATTTTACATTTAGTCATAAAACCGATTTTCTGTCATGTACACATTTAGAAATCCATATCAAGTTGCTTCAAATCATTATCTTCACGTATTAAAGTTAATTAACATTTTTCATCTTACTAAATTTGGCATAAAGCCATAACAGTAGTGCATTTGGAAAAATTCCACAATTTTACATTTAGATATAAAACCGATATTCTGCATGTTCACATTTCGAAATCCATATCAAGTTGCTTCAAATCATTAGCTCCACATATTAAAATTAAAAAATTAACCCTCACCATCTTACTCAAGTTGACATAAGACCATAACGGCAGTGCATATGGAAAAAATTCCATAATTTACATTTAGGTATAAAACCGAATTTCTTGCATGCACACATTTAGAAATCCATATCAAGTTGCTCAAAATTATTAAATTCACATACTAAAGCTAATGAACTTTTTTCATCATACTAAAGTTGGCATAAAGCCATAACGGCAGGTAATGTGGAAAAGTTCCACAATTTTACATTTAGGTATAAAACCGATTTTCCTGCATTTAGCAATCCATAACAAGTTGCTTCAAATCATTAACTATACATACTAAGGTAATTTACCCTCACCATCTTACTCAAGTTAGCATAAAGCCATAACGGCAGTATTTTTGGAAAAATTCCACAATTTTACATTTAGGTATAAAACCGAGTTGCGTGCATGTACACATTTAGAAATCCACACCAAATTGTCTCAAATTATTAAATTCACATATTAAAGTTAATTAACTTTCTTCATCTTAATAAAGTTGGCATAAAGCCATAACGGCAGTGCATTTGGAAAAATTCCATAATTTTACATTTAGGTATAAAACCGACTTTCCTGTATGTACACATTTAGAAATCCATATCAAGCTTCTTCAAATCATTAGCTTAACATATAAAAGTCAATTAACCCTCACCATCTTACTAAAGTTGACATTAGAACATAACGGCAGTGCATTTGAAAAAATTCCACAATTTTACATTTAGTTATAAAACCGACTTTCTTGCATGCACACATTTAAAAACCCATATCAAGTTGCTTCAAATCATTAGCTTCACATACTAAGGTAATTTACCCTCACCATCTTACTCAAGTTAGCATAAAGCCATAACGGCAGTATATTTGGAAAAATTCCACAATTTTACATTTAGGTATAAAACCGAGTTGCGTGCATGTACACTAGGGTGATTCAAAAAA
The DNA here is from genome assembly GCF_016617805.1 of Bactrocera tryoni. NCBI lineage: Eukaryota > Metazoa > Arthropoda > Insecta > Diptera > Tephritidae > Bactrocera > Bactrocera tryoni. The sequence continues at coordinate 3,921 of NW_024394562.1, forward strand.
ATTTTTTTTTTTTTTTTCGATTGGTACTCGCAAAAATAGGTTCCTAGACACCTCTAAGAAAGCAACCCTCTCCAAATATGAGTTTTTAATTGTAACGGGAAGGTCTTTCGCCTAACGGTTTTCTATTTTTTCTTATTATCAGATAGAAAATTTTATATCTCGCTTCCAACTACTTGAAAAAATATTTTGTTAATTAGGTATTGTAGGAAATTGAATGCTCTAAAATATGGTCTCTTATGATTTTTTCGTAATTCCAACCGTTTAAAAGATATTAACGGTTGAAATTTGACTATTTTTGGGAAAATTTTTCATTTCTTATGAATTTTATAACTCAATGAAAAAAAATTATTATGAATGATGAAACTTATAGGCTTTCTTAAGAGGTGTCTAGGAACCTATTTTTCAGAGTACCAAACGAAAAAAAAAAATTTTTTTTTTGATCCACCTTAATATGCATTGATGTTTGGCGATGAATATCTCGTAAACGCTTAACTTAATCGAAATATCGTACTTGACCATTTTTATAGAGCAGTAAATTTCCTACAAAACTATGTGTATCATCATTCATAATAATTTTTTTTCATTGAAGAATTTTTCCAAAAATAGTCAAATTTCAACCGTTAATATCTTTTAAACGGTTGGGTTTACGAAAAAATCATAAGAGACCATATTTTAGAGCATTCAATTTCCTACAAAACCTAATTAACAAAATATTTTTTCAAGTAGTTGGAAGCGAGATATAAATTTTTCTATCTGATAATAAGAAAAAATAGAAAACCGTTAGGCGGAGGACCTTCCCGTTACAATTAAAAACTCATATTTGGAGAGGGTTGCTTTCTTAGAGGTGTCTAGGAACCAATTTTTGCGAGTACCAATTGAAAAAAAAAAAAAATTTTTTTTTGAATCACCCTAATGTACACATTTAGAAATCCACACCAAATTGTCTCAAATTATTAATGTCACATATTAAAGTTAATTAACTTTCTTCATCTTACTAAAGTTGGCATAAAGCCATAACGGCAGTGCATTTGGAAAAATTCCACAATTTTACATTTAGTTATAAAACCGACTTTCTTGCATGTACACATTTAAAAATACATATCAAGTTTATTCAAATTATTAAATTCTCATATTAAAGTTAATTAACTTTCTTTATCTTACTAAAGTTGGCATAAAGCCATAAGGTTAGTGCGTTTGGAAAAATTTCACAATTTTACATTTAGGTATAAAACCGACTTTCTTGCATGTACACATTTAAAAATACATATCAAGTTGCTTCAAATTATTAAATTCACATATCAAAGTTAGTTAATTAACCCTAACCATCTTACTCAAGTTGACATAAGACCATAACGGCAGGGCATTTGGAAAAAATTCCACAATTTTACATTTTGGTATAAAACCGAGTTGCGTGCATGTACACATTTAGAAACCCATATCAAGTTGCTTCAAATTATTAAATTCACATATTAAAGTTAACTTACTTTCTTCATCTTACTAAAGTTGGCAAAAAGCCATAAGGGTAGTGCGTTTTGGAAAATTCCACAATTTTACATTTAGGTATAAAACCGATTTTCTTGCATATACACATTTATAAATCCATATCAAGTTACCTCAAATCATTAGCTTAACATATTAAAGTTAATTAACTTTCTTCATCTTATTAAAGTTGGCATAAAGCCATAAGGGTTGTGCGTTTGGAAAAATTCCACAGTTTTACATTTAGGTATAAAACCGACTTTCTTGCATGTACACATTTAAAAACCCATATCAAGTTTATTCAAATTATTAAATTCTCATATTAAAGTTAATTAACTTTCTTCATCCTACTAAAGTTGGCATAAAGCCATAACGGCAGAGCATTTGGAAAAATTCCGAAATTTTACATTTAGTTATAAAACCGATTTTCTGGCATGTACACATTTAGAAATCCATACCAAGTTGCTCCAAATAATTATCTTCACATATTAAAGTTAACTCACTTTCTTCATCTTACTAAAGTTCGCATAAAGCCATAAAGGCAGTGTATGTAGAAAAGCTCCACAATTTTACATTTAGGTATAAAACCGATTTTCCTGCATTTAGCAATCCATAACAAGTTGCTTCAAATCATTACTTTAAAATAATAAAGTTAATTAACTTTCTTCATCTTACTAAATTTGGCATAAAGCCATAAGGGTAGTGCGTTTGGAAAAATTCCACAATTTTACATTTAGGTATAAAACCGATTTTCCTGCATTTAAACATTTAAAAATCCATATCAAGTTGCCTCAAAACATTAACTTAACATATTAAAGTAAATTTACCCTCACCATCTTACTCAAGTTGGCATAAAACCAAAACAGCAGTGCATTTGGCAAAAATTCCATAATTTAACATTAAGTTTTAAAACCGATTTTCTGGCATGTACACATTTAGAAATCCATACCAAGTTGCTCCAAATCATTAGCTTCACATATTAAAGTTAATTAACTTTCTTCATCTTAATAAATTTGGCATAAAGCCATAAGGGTAGTGCGTTTGGAAAAATTCCACAATTTTACATTTAGGTATAAAACCCACTTTCTTGCATGTACACATTTAAAAATACATATCAAGTTTATTCAAATTATTAAATTCTCATATTAAAGTTAATAAACTTTCTTCATCTTACTAAAGTTGGCATAATGCCATAAAGGTAGTGCGCTTGGAAAAATTCCACAATTTTACATTTAGTTATAAAACCGATTTTCTGGCATGTACACATTTAGGAATCCATACCAAGTTGCTCCAAATAATTAATTAGGTTTAAAACCGATTTTCCTGCATTTAAACATTAAGAATCCACATCAAGTTGCCTCAAATCATTAACTATACATATTAAAGTAAATTTACCCTCACCATCTTACTCAAGTTGGCATAAAGCCAAAACGGCAGTGCATTTGGAAAAATTCCACAATTTTACATTTAGTTATAAAACTGATTTTCTGGCATGTACACATTTAGAAATCCATACCAAGTTGATTCAAATCATTAGCTTCATATATTAAATTTTATTAACTTTCTTCATCTTACTAAAGTTGGCATAAAGCCATAACGGCAGTGCATTTGGAAAAATTCCACAATTTTACATTTAGGTGTAATACCGATTTTCTTGTATATGCACATTTAGAAATCCATATAAGTTGCCCAAATAATTAGCTTCACATATTAAAGTTAACCACTTTCTTCATCTTACTAAAGTTGCATAAAGCCATAAGGGTAGTGCGTTTGGAAAATTTCCACAATTTTACATTTAGTTATAAAACCGATTTGCTGGCATGTACACATTTATAAATCCAAATAAAGTTACTTCAAATCATTAGCTTCACATATTAAAGTTAGTTAACCCTCACCATCTTACTCAAATTGACATAAGACCATAACGGCAGTGCATTTGGAAAAATTCCACAATTTTACATTTAGTTAAAAAACTGATTTTCTGGCATGTACACATTTAGAAATCCATACCAAGTTGCTCCAAATCATTAGCTTCACATATTAAAGTTAACTAACTTTCTTCATTTTACCAAAGTTCGCATAAAGCCATCAGGGAAGTGCATTTGGAAAAATTCGACAATTTTACATTTAGTTATAAAACCGATTTTCTGCCATGTACACATTTAGAAATCCATACCAAGTTGCTCCAAATCATTAGCTTCACATATTAAGGTTAATTAACTTCCTTCATCTTACTAAAGTTGGCATAAAGCCATAACGGCACAACATTAGGAAAAATTCCACAATTTTACATTAAGGTATAAAACCGATTTTCCTGCATTTAAACATTTAGCAATCCATATCGACATGCTTCAAATCATAAGCTT
>NW_024394563.1:0-4312 GCF_016617805.1 Bactrocera tryoni
TATACAAGAAAATCGACTTTATACCTGAATATAAGATTGTCGAATTCTTCCAAATGCACTGCCGTTATGGCTTTATGTTAACTTTAGTAAGATGAAGAAAGTTAATTTACTTTAATAAGTGAATTTAATAATTTAAAGCAACTTGATATGGATTTCTAATGTATACATGCAAGAAAATCGGTTTTATAACTAAATGTAAAATTGTGGAATTTTTCCAAATGCACTGAAGTTTTCGCTTTATGCGAACTTCTGTAAGATGACGAAGGTTAAGTAACTTTAATATGTTAAGCTAATGATTTAAAGCAACTTGATTTAGATTTTTAAATGTTTAAATGCAGGAAAATCGGTTTTATAGCTAAATGTAAAATTGTGGAATTTTTCCAAATCCACTGCCGTTATGGTTTAATGCCAACTTTAGTAAGATAAAGAAAGTTAATTAACTTTAGTATGTAAAGCTAATAATTTGAAGCAACTTGATATGGATTTCTAAATGTGTACATGCCAGAAAATCGCCTTTATACTAAATGTAAAATTGTGGAATTTTTCCAAATGCACTGCCATTATGGCTTAATGACAACTTTAGTAAGATGAAGAAAGTTAATTAACTTTACTATGTGAATTAAATAATGTGAAGCAACTTGATATGGATTTTTAAATGTGTGCATGCAAGAAAGTCGGTTTTATACCTAAATGTAAAATTATGGAATTTTTTCCAAATGCACTGCCGTTATGGTCTTATGTCAACTTGAGTAAGATGGTGGGGGTTAATTAATCAACTTTAATAAGTGAATTTAATAATTTGAAACAAATTGACATGGATTTATAAATGTCTACATGCAAGAAAGTCGGCTTTATACCTAAATGTAAAATTATGGAATTTTTTCCAAATGCACTGCCGTTTTGGCTTTATGCCAACTTGAGTAAGATGGTGAGGGTTAATTAACTTTAATAAGTTAAGTTAATGATTTAAGTCAACTTGATATGGATTTCTAAATGTGTACATGCCAGAAAATCGCCTTTATACTAAATGTAAAATTGTGGAATTTTTCCAAATGCACTGCCGTTATGGCTTAATGACAACTTTAGTAAGATGAAGAGAGTTAATTAACTTTACTATGTGAATTAAATAATTTGAAGCAACTTGATATGGATTTCTAAATGTGTGCATGCAACAAAGGCGGTTTTATACCTAAATGTAAAATTATGGAATTTTTTCCAAATGCACTGCCGTTATGGTCTTATGTAAACTTGAGTAAGATGGTGGGGGTTAATTAATCAACTTTAATAAGTGAATTTAATAATTTGAAACAACTTGACATGGATTTATAAATGTGTACATGCAAGAAAGTCGGTTTTATACCTAAATGTAAAATTATGGAATTTTTTCCAAATGCACTGCCGTTTTGGCTTTATGCCAACTTGAGTAAGTTGGTGAGGGTTAATTAACTTTAATAAGTTAAGTTAATGATTTGAATCAACTCGATATGGATTGCTAAATGTTTAAATGCAGGAAAATCGGTTTTATACCGAAATGTAAAATTGTGGAATTTTTCCAAATGCACTGCCGTTATGGCTTTATGTTAACTTTAGTAAGATGAAGAAAGTTAATTTACTTTAGTAAGTGAATTTAATAATTTGAAGCAACTTAATATGGAAAATAGGAAAATCGGTTTTATAACTAAATGTAAAATTGTGGAATTTTTCCAAATGCACTGAAGTTTTTGCTTTATGCGAACTTCTGTAAGATGACGAAGGTTAATTAACTTTAATATGTTAAGCTAATGATTTGAAGCAACTTGATATAGATTTCTAAATGTTTAAATGCAGGAAAATCGGTTTTGTAATTAAATGTAAAATTTCAGAATTTTTCCAAATGCACTGCCCTTTTGGCTTTATGCCAACTTTAGTAAGATGAAGAAAGTTAATTAACTTTAATATTTGAATATAATGATTTGAAGCAACTTGATATGGATTTCTAAATGTGTACATGCCAGAAAGTCGGTTTTATACCTAAATGTAAAATTATGGAATTTTTTCCAAATGCACTGCCGTTATGGCTTCATGTTAACTTTAGTAAGATGAAGAAAGTTAATTTACTTTAGTAAGTGAATTTAATAATTTGAAGCAACTTGATATGGATTTCTAATGTATACATGCAGGAAAATCGGTTTTATAACTAAATGTAAAATTGTGGAATTTTTCCAAATGCACTGAAGTTTTTGCTTTATGCGAACTTCTGTAAGATGACGAAGGTTAATTAACTTTAATATGTTAAGCTAATGATTTGAAGCAACTTGATATAGATTTCTAAATGTTTAAATGCAGGAAAATCGGTTTTATAATTAAATGTAAGATTTCAGAATTTTTCCAAATGCACTGCCCTTTTGGCTTTATGCCAACTTTAGTAAGATGAAGAAAGTTAATTAACTTTAATATGTGAAGCAACTTGATATGGATTTTTACATGTGTACATGCTAGAAAATCGGTTTTATACTAAATGTAAATTTGTGGAATTTTTCCAAATGCACTGCCGTTTTTGCTTTATGCGAACTTCTGTAAGATTACGATGGTTAATTGGTTTTAATATGTGAAGCTAATGATTTTAAGCAACTTGATATAAATTTCTAAATGTTTAAATGCAGGAAAATCGGTTTTATAATTAAATGTAAAATTTCAGAATTTTTCCAAATGCACTGCCCTTTTGGCTTTATGCCAACTTTAGTTAGATGAAGAAGATTAATTAACTTTAATATGTGAAGCAAATGATTTGAAGCAACTTGATATGGATTTCTAAATGTGTACATGCTAGAAAATCGGTTTTATACTAAATGTAAAATTGTGGAATTTTTTCAAATGCACTGCCGTTTTAGCTTTATGCCAACTTTAGTAAGATGAAGAAAGGTAATTAACTTTAATATGTGAATTTATTAATTTGAAGCAACTTGATATGGATTTCTAATGTATACATGCAGGAAAATCGGTTTTATAACTAAATGTAAGATTGTGGAATTTTTCCAAATGCACTGAGGTTTTTGCTTTATGCGAACTTGTGTAAGATGACGAAGGTTAATTAACTTCAATATTTTAAGCTAATGATTTGAAGCAACTTGATATAGATTTCTAAATGTTTAAATGCAGGAAAATCGGTTTTATACCTAACTGTAAAATTTTGGAATTTTTCCAAATGCACTGCCGTTATGGTTTAATGCCAACTTTAGTAAGATGAAGAAAGTTAATTAACTTTAATATGTGAAGCTAATGATTTGAAGCAACTTGATATGGATTTCTAAATGTGTACATGCCAGAAAGTCGGTTTTATAACTAAATGTAAAAATATGGAATTTTTTCCAAATGCACTGCCGTTTTGGCTTTATGCCAACTTAAGTAAGATGGTGAGGGTTAATTAACTTTAATAAGTTAAGTTAATGATTTAAGTCAACTTGATATGGATTTCTAAATGTTTACATGCAAGAAAGTCGGTTTTGTACCTAAATGTAAAATTATGGAATTTTTACAAATGCTCTGCCGTTATGGCTCTATGCCAAATTTAGTAAGATGAATAAATATAATTAACTTTAATATTTGAATATAATGATTTTAAGCAACTTGATATGGATTTCTAAATGTGTACATGCCAGAAAATCGGTTTTATGACTAAAAGTAAAATTTCGGAATTTTTCCAAATGCACTGCTGTTTTGGCTTTATGCCAACTTGAGTAAGATGAAGAATGTTAATTAACTTTAATATGTGAAGCTAATGGTTTTAAGCAACTTGATATGGATTTCTAAATGTTTACATGCCAGAAAAACGGTTTTATACTAAATGTAAAATTGTGGAATTTTTCCAAATGCACTGCCGTTTCGGCTTTATGCCAACTTGAGTAAGATAGTGAGTTTTAATTAACTTTAATATGTGAATTTAATAATTTGAAACAACTTGATATGGATTTCTAAATGTGTACATGAGAGAAAATCTTCTTTATACTAAATGTAAAATTGTGGAATTTTTCCATATGCACTGCCGTTATGGCTTAATGACAACTTTAGTAAGATGAAGAAAGTTAATAAACTTTACTATGTTAATTAAATAATGTGAAGCAACTTGATATGGATTTCTAAATGTGTGCATGCAAGTAAGTCGGTTTTATACCTAAATGTAAAATTATGGAATTTTTTCCAAATGCACTGCCGTTATGGTCTTATGTCAACTTGAGTAAGATGGTGAGGGTTAATTAATCAACTTTAATAAGTGAATTTAATAATTTGAAACAACTTGACATGGATTTATAAATGTGTACATGCAAGAAAGTCG
>NW_024394564.1:0-5787 GCF_016617805.1 Bactrocera tryoni
TTATGGCTTTATGCCAACTTCAGTAAGATGTAAAAGGTTCATTAACTTAAATATGTTAAACTAATGATTTGAAGAAACTCAATGTCGATTGCTAAAAGTGTATATACAAGAAAATCGACTTTATACATCGATATAAGATTATGGAATTTTTCAAATGCACTGCCGTTATGGCTTTATGTCAACATCGGTAAGATTAAGAAATTTAGTTGACTCAAATATATGGAGTAAATGATTTGAAGCAATGCAATATCGATTGCTAGATGTGTATATACAAGAAAATCGAATTTATACCTAAATATAGTATTTTGGCATTCTTCCAAATGCACTGCCGTTATGGCTTTATGCCAACTTCAGTAAGATGTAAAAGGTTAGTTAACTTAAATATGTGCAGTTATTGATTAGAAGATACTCAATATCGATTGCTAAATGTGAATATACAAGAAAATCGACTTTATATGTACATATAGTAAACATAAGATTTTGGAATTTTTAAAGTAGATGATTTGAAGCAATTCAATATCGACTGCTAAATGTCTATATACAAGATAATCGACTTTATACCTCAATATAAGATTATGGAATTTTTCCAAATGCACTGCCGTTATGGCTTTAGGTCAACTTCAGTGAGATTTAAAAGGTTAATTAACTTAAATATGTTAAACTAATGATTTGAAGAAACTCAATGTCGATTGCTAAAAGTATATATACAAGAAAATCGACTTTGTGCATCGATTTAAGATTATGGAATTTTTCAAATGCACTGCCGTTATGGCTTTAGGTCAACTTCAGTGAGATTTAAAAGGTTAATTAACTTAAATATGTTAAACTAATGATTTGAAGAAACTCAATGTCGATTGATAAAAGTGTATATACAAGAAAATCGACTTTATACATCGATATAAGATTATGAAATTTTTCAAATGCACTGTCGTTATGGCTTTATGCCAACTTCAGTAAGATGTAAAAGGTTAATTAACTTAAATATGTTAAACTAATGATTTGAAGAAACTCAATGTCGATTGCTAAAAGTATATATACAAGAAAATCGACTTTATGCATCGATTTAAGATTATGGAATTTTTCAAATGCACTGCCGTTATGGCTTTATGTCAACATCGGTAAGATTAAGAAATTTAGTTGACTCAAATATATGGAGTAAATGATTTGAAGCAATGCAATATCGATTGCTAGATGCGTATATACAAGAAAATCGAATTTATACCTAAATATAATATTTTGGCATTTTTCCAAATGCACTGCCGTTATGGCTTAATGCCAACTTCAGTAAGATGTAAAAGGTTAATAAACTTAAATATGTGAAGTTAATGATTTGAAGCAATGCAATACCTATTGTTAAATATGAATATTCAAGAAAATCGACTTTATACATAATTATAAGAATACAGAATTCTTCCAAACGCACTGCCGTTTTTGCTTTATGTCAACTTCATTAAGATGAATAAAGTTAACTAACTTAAATATGTGAAGTTAATGATTAGAAGCTTTTCAATATCGATTGCTAAATGTGTGTATACAAGAAAATCGACTTTATACATATACTAAGTATAAGATTTTAGAATTTTTCCAAATGCACTGCCGTTATGGCTTTATGTCAACTTCAGTAAGATAAAGAAGGATAATTAACTTAAATATGTGAAGTTAAAGATTTGAAGCAATGCAATAGCGATTGATGAATATAAATATACAAGAAAATCGACTTTATACATAAATATAAGAATACAGAATTCTTCCAAACGCACTGCCGTTTTTGCTTTATGTCAACTTCATTAAGATGAATAAAGTTAACTAACTTAATTATGTGAAGTTAATGATTAGAAGCTTTTCAATATCGATTGCTAAATGTGTGTATACAAGAAAATCGACTTTATACATATACTAAGTATAAGATTTTAGAATTTTTCCAAATGCACTGCCGTTTTTGCTTTATGTCAACTTCATTAAGATGAATAAAGTTAACTAACTTAAATATGTGAAGTTAATGATTAGAAGCTACTCAATATCGATTGCTAAATGTGAGTATACAAGAAAATCGACTTTATACGTATACTAAGTATAAGATTCTGGATTTATTCCAAATGCACAGCTAAAATGAAGAAAGTTAATTAACTTAAATATGTGAAGTAGATGATTTGAAGCAATTCAATATCGACTGCTAAATGTGTATATACAAGATAATCGACTTTATACCTCAATATAAGATTATGGAATTCTTCTAAACGCACTGCCGTTATGGCTTTATGCCAACTTCAGTAAGATGTAAATGGTTAATTAACTTAAATATGTGCAGTTAATGATTAGAAGCTACTCAATATCGATTGCTAAATGTGAATATACAAGAAAATCGACTTTATATGTACATATAGTAAACATAAGATTTTGGAATTTTTAAAATGCACAGCCGTTTTGGCTTTATGGTAACTTCATTAAGATGAATAAAGGTAACTAAGTTTAATATGTGAAGTTAATGATTAGAAGCTACTCAATATCGATTGCTAAATGTGTGTATACAAGAAAATCGACTTTATATATATAGTAAATATAAGATAATGGAGTTTTTCCAAATGTACTGCCGTTTTTGCGTTATGTCAACTTCAGTAAGATGAAGAAGGTTAATAAACTTAAATATGTAAAACTAATGATTTGAAGAAACTCAATGTCGATTGCTAAAAGTGTATTTACAAGAAAATCGACTTTATAGTACATCGATATAAGATTATGGAATTTTTCAAATGCACTGTCGTTATGGCTTTATGCCAACTTGAGTAAGATGTTAAAGGTTAATTAACTTAAATATGTTAAACCAATGATTTGAAGAAACTCAATGTCGATTGCTAAATGTGTATATACAAGAAAATCGACTTTATACACCGATATAAGATTATGGAATTTTTTCAAAAGCACTGCCGTTATGGCTTTATGTCAACATCGGTAAGATTAAGAAATTTAGTTGACTTAAATATGTGGAGTTAATGATTTGAAGCAATGCAGAATCGAGTGCTAGATACGTATATACAAGAAAATCGACTCTATACCTAAATATAATATTTTAGAATTCTTCGAAATGCACTGCCGTTATGGCTTTATATCATCTTCAGTAAGATGTAAAAGGTTAATTAACTTAAAGATGCGAAGTTAATGATTAGAAGCTACACAATATCGATTGCTAAATATGTGTATACAAAAAAATCGACTTTATATGTACATATAGTAAACATAAGATTTTGGAATTTTTAAAATGCACTGCCGTTTTGGCTTTATGGTAACTTCATTAAGATGAATAAAGGTAACTAAGTTTAATATGTGAAGTTAATGATTAGAAGCTACTCAATATCGATTGCTAAAAGTGTATATACAAGAAAATCGACTTAATACATCGATATAAGATTATGGAATTTTTCAAATGCACTGCCGTTATGGCTTTATGTCAACATCGGTAAGATTAAGAAATTTAGTTGACTCAAATATATGGAGTAAATGATTTGAAGCAATGCAATATCGATTGCTAGATGTGTATATACAAGAAAATCGAATTTATACCTAAATATAATATTTTGGAATTCTTCCAAATGCACTGTTGTTATGGCTTTATGCCAACTTCAGTAAGATATAAAAGGTTAATAAACTTAAATATGTGAAGTTAATGATTTGAAGCAATGCAATACCTATTGCTAAATATGAATATTCAAGAAAATCGACTTTATACATAATTATAAGATTTTAGAATTCTTCCAAACACAGTGCCGTTTTTGCTTTATGTCAGCTTCATTAAGATGAAGAAAGTTAACTAACTTAAATATGTGAAGTTAATGATTAGAAGCTACTCAATATCGATTGCTAAATGTGTGTATACAAGAAAATCGACTTTATATATATAGTAAATATAAGAATCTGGATTTATTTCAAATGCACGGCCGTTATGGCTTTATGTCAACTTCAGTAAGATGACCAAAGGTAATTAACTTAAATATGTGAAGTTAATGATTAGAAGCTACTCAATATCGATTGCTAAATGTGTGTATTCAAGAAAATCGACTTTATACATATAATAAATTTAAGATTCTGGAATTCTTCCAAATGCACTGCCGTTATGGCTTTATGTCAACTTCAGTAAGATGAAGAAGGTTAATTAACTTAAATATGTGAAGTTAATGATTAAAAGCTACTCAATATCGATTGCTAAATGTGTATATACAAGAAAATTGACTTTATATATATAGTAAATATAAGATTCTGGATTTCTTCCAAATGCACTGCCGTTATGGCTTTATGTCAACTTAAGTAAAATGAAGAAAGTTAATTAACTTAAATATGTGAAGTAGATGATTTGAAGCAATTTAATATCGACTGCTTAATGTGTATATACAAGACAATCGACTTTGTACCTCAATATAAGATTATGGAATTTTTCCAAATGCACTGCCGTTATGGCTTTATGTCAACTTCAGTAAGATAAAGAAGGTTAATTAACTTAAATATGTGAAGTTAAAGATTTGAAGCAAAGCAATAGCGATTGCTGCATATGAATATACAAGAAAATCGACTTTATACATAAATATAAGATTTTAGAATTCTTCTAAATGCACTGCCGTTTTTACTTTATGTCAACTTCATTAAGATGAATAAAGTTAACTAACTTAAATATGTGAAGTTAATGATTAGAAGCTACTCAATATCGATTGCTAAATGTGTGTATACAAGAAAATCGACTTTATACATATACTAAGTATAAGATTCTGGAATTTTTCAAATGCACTGCCGTTTTGGCTTTATGTCAACTTCATTAAGATGAATAAAGGTAATTAAGTTTAATATGTGAAGTTAATGATTAGAAGCTACTCAATATCGATTGCTAAATGTGTGTATACAAGAAAATCGACTTTATATATATAGCAAATCTAAGATTCTGGATTTCTTCCAAATGCACAGCTAAAATGAAGAAAGTTAATTAACTTAAATATGTGAAGTAGATGATTTGAAGCAATTCAATATCGACTGCTAAATGTGTATATACAAGATAATCGACTTTATACCTCAATATAAGATTATGGAATTTTTCCAACTGCACTGCCCTTATGGCTTTAGGTCAACTTCAGTAAGATGTAAAAGGTTAATTAACTTAAATATGTTAAACTAATGATTTGAAGAAACTCAATGTCGATTGATAAAAGTGTATATACAAGAAAATCGACTTTATACATCGATATAAGATTATGGAATTTTTCAAATGCACTGTCGTTATGGCTTTATGCCAACTTCAGTAAGATGTAAAAGGTTCATTAACTTAAATATGTTAAACTAATGATTTGAAGAAACTCAATGTCGATTGCTAAAAGTGTATATACAAGAAAATCGACTTTATACATCGATATAAGATTATGGAATTTTTCAAATGCACTGCCGTTATGGCTTTATGTCAACATCGGTAAGATTAAGAAATTTAGTTGACTCAAATATATGGAGTAAATGATTTGAAGCAATGCAATATCGATTGCTAGATGTGTATATACAAGAAAATCGAATTTATACCTAAATATAATATTTTGGAATTCTTCCAAATGCACTGTTGTTATGGCTTTATGCCAACTTCAGTAAGATATAAAAGGTTAATTAACTTAAATATGTGAAGTTAAAGGTTTGAAGCAATGCAATAGCGATTGCTGAATATAAATATACAAGAAAATCGACTTTATACATAAATATAAGATTTTAGAATTCTTCTAAATGCACTGCCGTTTTTGCTTTATGTCAACTTCATTAAGATGAATA
>NW_024394565.1:0-3229 GCF_016617805.1 Bactrocera tryoni
TCCCTTTTTTATGCAAAAATTCCAAAATATAGCGAATTTCTTCATTATTTTCATTAATTTTTGAACAGCTGTAACTTTTTTCCAACTTCCCCGAAAATGGTGGAATGAAACTTTAAATCTCACCTTTCCAACACTATATCGTATTATACAATGTGATGCGGTGCACTGAAGATATACGACTGCAACCACATCTATTGACAAAATACGAAAAGACTTTTTCGACTACCCAATATAATTGAAAAACTGATAAATACTAAAAACTTCTAAGGCTTTTTATATATGTATACTGGTATATACATATGTTAAGTATATATATATACTTATATAAAGCAAAATTTTAAATTCCATTTGATAAGTCTGCACAAAAAGAGTATGCCATCTTATCAGCAAAATTATATAAGTCGCACCAAAACTATTTACCACATACCGAATATGTGTACCCCAGTTCATATAGCAAATTTTTACGGAAAATATCGGTAAACCTCTAAGATATACTATCGAAATTCGAAAAGAATTTTGCCCGGCTTTGAGCCTTACAAGGTACGAAAGTAAAAAACTTTCGGTTACTTTTTGCATTCTCAATTGCATTGACTTCATACATTCTAACAGTTGGTAGTATCGTAGGATCTTGTAACCTTGTTATACCGTTTCAACGTTGCGTTCAAACCATTTTATGCTCTCAACGAAACTACTTATATCCGTTATTCTGTTTGTGAACACCATTTAAAGTTTGGTACCTGCTGGGTTCCGAATATTTTGTATGTGTAGATAGAGCTCGGCATTGACATAGAAAGTGAAAAATCGTTTCCGAATCAGGTCCTAGATTTCAGCTGCGGAAAATATTGTTGTAAGGCGCATTTTAGCGAAAGCTTTACAAAAGTCCAGTATATTTCAATATGAGTGGTTTTTACTTCGCCTGTAAACTTATGATAAGTGATGTAACGTTATTTTGCAATTTAGATGACAATTAGCAGGTGTTAGTGTAGCTGTTAATGTGTGTGTTTGGCATTTTCAAATACTGCCAATGGCAGAATGTACCTGTTTGTCATTTGGCATTGAATTACAGCGGAAATACTCATATGTACATATTATTGCTTTATATTTTCCCGAACACACACGTGATTTCACACTAAGATATGAAAAAGCGAAAGTAAAACCAAGGAAAGCAGAAAACTAGCGAAATTTCACGATGACGGAGGTGGCTATAAAGGGCGACAAACAACTGTGAAGAAGAGTAAAAGTTGGCACGAATTCGCGAAAAGCAAAGAAAATGTAAGAAACTAACATAAAAATCCACAGCGGAGACTTGTGCACGCGACAAACAACCGCCGAAATGTGCGGGAGTTGACGCCTAATGAATTTGCGTGCGCGCATTGCAACTTAGTAGAAAACCCACGCTTGCTGCAATGTAATAATGTGACGCGTTTTATGCGCTATTTTCATGGAAGTTGAACTCTAGCCATTTTTTATGCGTAATAAAATCAAGTAGTTTGCCAAGTCCTGCACGTGCGCTTCTTCGTACTGCGTGGTTTAAATGTGTGTGTGTTGAAATCAATTATTTTCACGCAGCGCGTGGAGGCGCGTTGCACGTACATACGTACAGTGCAGTGGTGTGACTTCAGGTTGCCAGCAAGGGCTATGCCATTATAAGCAACAGTATAAATTGAGAATATGTGAAGTATCTTATTAAGGCTGTATCTTTTGCTCGAGGCAACATCATCACAAGACTCTTTATAATTACTTGGAAACATGTTCTCGAATATACAGGAGTATTACCAAACCTTAGCATAATCGGTCTAGAAATTCTCATCAGAGCTGGCTTCACAGCAACGGTATAGCAACTTCTGCGTCGTTTTCTGTCGCTTCGTTATATAGGCATGACGACTCTTCGACTTTATCCATTCTATGAAGGTACTTTCTGGATAGCAGCTGTATGGTGTAGGGGTCGACTTATCCAAATTTAAAACTTGTTCAAAAGTTTAAATCTCTTTTAAGTCTGGTCGTTCATCTAAATACCAAATCTCTCATTCTCCCATCTTCGTTGCCATGCGTGTATCGTGTTTTTTTTATTCGGTCAAAAGCGCTCTTGTTATTTTCATCTGCTTTCTTTAGCTCCCACAGCTTTTTTTCGTGCGCCAGAAGGTCAATGGAAGCATTACTATTTATAACTAAATTACAGTAGCTAACAGAGTTCGGTAAGCTGCAACCTTATGTCGGTTTTCCTTCTTTAGTAGTCTCTGCTCTGTATATTAAGATGCTGGTAGTTGTTGACAGTAAGAGCTTTTTCTTTTCGTTTGTGGGCCTTCCTATGTTGGTTGCCTGCTAAGATAAGAAGTGATTTTAGTTGTCTTTACTGCGATATGCTGGTTTTGTATCCAGATGGTTAATTTGCGGTCCAGTCTTACGCCCAGGTAACTCACAGGTTTTTGTGTGCTTAGAATATCATAAGTCGTTTGTATGCTTATTACGAGGGGTATGTGCGAGCTGGTTATCATGTGTTGAAGCCATGTTTGCATGGTATCTTCGCTGTGCGATTTCTACACTTTTAATAACGCTTCGGATAGTGCCTATAGGTGAGGTTCCGGGTCAAAAATCGTGCTGTCTGTGGGAGAGTCCGGCTTTATTGATAGCAGCTTCCAGGATAAGTTTAAGTCCTTAATTTTTTTTGACTTTCATGAAGCTTTCCCGCAGTGCCGAGCATGCATAGTGGGCGGTATACTGATGGCAAGCTGGGACCCCATGTTCCCTTGTTGCCTACGAAATCTCGTAGTTTCTTCCAAATTTTGGGGAATATTTGAGGCAGGCGTTGTATATGCTTAAGAGTACTGCGGGACATTCTACGGCGGTTGTTTTGAGTGTTTCTGCTGGTATCCCGTCCGGGTCGGGCGGTTTGTTAATTTCGAGCTTGCCAGTGTCAACCTAAGTTAAGGGCGCAATCCCCGGGAAAATTTTTCAGATCAGACCACTACACCAAATAGCTGTCATTCGAACTGATCGATCTAGCCCAAGCTCTTGGAAAACCTTTTTATGTGATGATACATTTTCACGGAATGTGTCCCTCTTCAACAAAAATATCTTTCGCTTATTTATATATATATTTCGTATTATATAAATAAGTACACATTTGTTATTTTTAAACATATTTATTTATTTTTCTCCATCGTATCAGCAATAAATGCGGAAATATAAAAGCATTGACACAATGAGCCGCAACAATTAACACCATGCA
>NW_024394566.1:0-4833 GCF_016617805.1 Bactrocera tryoni
CGATTTCTTCCATTTTTTGAACTGTATATGGAAATGCCTGAAGAAAACGACTGTGTAGAGTTTGGTTGACATAGCTATAGTAGTTTCCGAGATATGTACAAAAAACTTAGTAGGGGGCGGGGCCACGCCCACTTTTCCAAAACAATTGCGTTCAAATATGCCCCTCCCTAATGCGATCCTTTGTGCCAAATTTCACTTTAATATCTTTATTTATGGCTTAGTTATGACACTTTATAGGTTTTCGGTTTCCGCCATTTTGTGGGCGTGGCAGTAGGCCGATTTTGCCCATCTTCGAAATTAACCTTCTTATGGAGCCCAGGAATACGTGTACCAAGTTTCATCATGATATCTCAATTTTTACTCAAGTTACAGCTTGCACGGACGGACGGACAGACGGACGGACAGACGGACGGACGGACAGACAGACATCCGGATTTCGACTCTACTCATCGCCCTGATCACTTTGGTATACATAACCCTATATCTGACTCTTTTAGTTTTAGGACTTACAAACAACCGTTATGTGAACAAAACTATAATACTCTCGTTAGCAACATTGTTGCGAGAGTATAAAAATTACAAATATAGCGGCCGAACTCGTTAAAAAATTAAAACTGCCAATTACATACCTCAACACGTATCGTATTTGTAGCATCAAAATAAGCTCCAATAATGACACAAAGTTTTGTCTGGAATGTAACGCAGTAATCACCCACAATTTACCCAAAAAACCCTATGAGCGAGATCTAAGTGACGATGTGCAAATGCACTTTGAACACTTAGTTCTCGCTGACCCTCAATTCCACAGCAACAAACAGATAACGTTAGAGATTGTAGCGGATATATACCCTCAAGTTATCAGAAGTGGACTCTTTAAACCCGAAAATGGTACAGTGGTGGCGCAGAATACAGCATTTGGCTGGACCCTTACTGGCACTATCTAACCCTAAGTATACTGCTGATAATTACTCCAATCAATCTCAAATTTTTCAACCAATATGTTACCCTACTAATACTCAATTATTTCGCAGATTCTGCAAGGTGGCCGGGATGTTTAATCCAAACAAATGCTCCTCTGCATTACTCCCACAAATTACATAAAGTAATAGGGGCGTAATGCAGAGGAATATCAACCGCCCCAACTTCACTCAACAGAACAGAAGGAGAAACAAAAGAAAATAACTGTCCAGCGCTTTTTGCCTTAAGGCTTATTATTATCCCGCCAACACAGCGAACTACAAGCAATCAAGCACAAGTGAAAACACCAGCGAACACAAAGTGAGACCTTCTACAAGTGAAATAATATAAGTCAACATAGAAGTATAGTTTATGAACACAACTAGTGAGACAAATTTCAGTGAACATGGAAAAACATTTTAAAACAAGGAATCCACACAACATTAAACAGCGATACTCCACAGCATTTCGATCAACAACAACAACACAGGATAAACGAATTTGCACCCACAACAGGTTACAACACATGAATTTACTAACATAGAATTGTATACATATTATATTTCTACACAATAAACCAATTAACCCATATTGGCAACACACCCACACACCCATATATTTATATATATACAATTGAGATATTAAACTCGTAATTTATAACGTTAAAACTAAACGAATATCTTTTAATTAAACGCAATCGGCCCCATCCGTCGACATACCCCGACACTCACCATCTTACTCAAATTGACATAAAGCCAAAACGGCAGTGCATTTGGAAAAATTATGCTATTTTACAATTAGGTATAAAACCGATTTTGCTGCATATACACATAAAAAAATCCATATCAAGTTGCTTCAAATCATTAACTTCTCATATTAAAGTTAATAAACCCTCACCATCTTACCCAATTTGACATAGCAGCAGTGCATTTAGAAAAATTCACAATCTTATATTTATTTATTAACTCGAATTTTTTGTATATACTCATTTAGCAATCTTTATCGGGTATTTTCGAATCAGTAACTTCACATATGTAAGTTATTTAACCTTCCTTATCTTACTGAAGATGACATAAAGTCATAACGACAGTGCATTTGAAAAAATTCTACAATTTTACATTTAGGAATAAAAACCGATTTTCTTGCATATACACATTTAAAAATCGACATCGAACTGCTTCAAATCATTAGCTTCACACTTTAAAGATAACTAACCTTCTGCATCTTACTGAAGTTGGCATAAAGCAAAAATGGAGGTACATTTTAAAAAATTACATAATTTTACATTTAAGTATAAAACCGATTTTGTTGTATATACACATTTAGAAATACACATCGAATTGCTTCAAATCATTAGCTTCACATATTAAAGTTAATTAACGCTCACCATCTTACTCAGGTTGACATAAAGCCATAACGGCAATGTATTTGGAAAAATTCCACAATTTTACATCTAGGTATAAACCCGATTTTGTTGCATATACACATTTGCAGATCCACAACGAATTGCTTCAAATCAAATCATTAGCTTCACATAATAAAGTGACATAAAGCCATAACGGCAGTACATTTGGAAAAATTACACTATTTTACATTTAGGTATAAAACGATTATCTCGCATATACACATTAAGAAATTCATATGAAATTGCTTCAAATCATTAGCTTCACATATTAAAGTTAATTAACCCTCACCATCTTACTCAAGTTGACATAAAGCCATAACGACAGTGCATTTGCCAAAATTCTTCAATTTTACATTTAGGTATAAAACGATTTTCTCGCATATACACATTTAGAAATTCATATGAAATTGCTTCAAATCATTAGCTTCACATATTAAAGTTAATTAACCCTCACCATCTTACTCAAGTTGACATAAAGCCATAACGACAGTGCATTTGAAAAAATTCTACAATTTTACATTTAGGAATAAAACCGATTTTGTTGTATATACACATTTGGAGATCCACATCAAATTGCTTCAAATCATTAGCTTCACATAATAAAGTTAATTAAGTCTCACAATCTTACTCAAGTTGACATAAAGCCATAACGGCAATACATTTTGAAAAATTCCACAATTTTACATTTAGGTATAAAACCGATTTTGATGCATATACACATTTAGAAATCCACATCAAGTTGCTTAAAATCATTAAGTTCACATACTGAAATTAATTAACCTTCTTCATTTTACCAAAGTTGACATAATCCATAACATCAGTACATTTGGAAAAATTACACTATTTTACATTTAGGTATAAAACCGATTTTGTTGCATATGCACATTGAGAAGTCCATATCGAATCGCTTCAAGTCATTAGCTTCATATTTTAAAGGTAATTAACGCTCACCATCTTACTCAGGTTGGCATAAAGCCATAACGGCAATGCATTTGGAAAAATTCCACAATTTTACATTTAGGTATAAAACCGATCTTGTTGCATATACACATTTGCAGATCCACATCGAATTGCTTCAAATCATTAGCTTCACATAATGAAGTTAATTAACTTTCACAATCTTACTCAAGTTGACATAAAGAAATAACAGCAATGCATTTTGAAAAATTCCACAATTTTACATTTAGGCATAAAACCGATTTTGTTGCATATACACATTTGGAAATCCGCATCAAGTTGCTTCAAATCATTAACATCACATATTAAAGTTACTTAACCTTCTTTATCTTACCAAAGTTGACATAATCCATAACGGCAGTGCATTTGGAAAAATTCCACAATTTTACATTTAGGTATAACACCGATTTTGTTGGATATACGCATTTAGAAATCCATATCAAGTTGATTCAAATCATTAACAGCACATATTAAAGTTAATTAAAGTTCTCC
Source organism: Bactrocera tryoni (assembly GCF_016617805.1). Classification (NCBI taxonomy): domain Eukaryota; kingdom Metazoa; phylum Arthropoda; class Insecta; order Diptera; family Tephritidae; genus Bactrocera; species Bactrocera tryoni. The sequence continues at coordinate 3,812 of NW_024394566.1, forward strand.
ATCTTACAAAAGTTACATAAAGCCAAAACGGCAGTGCATTTGGAAAAATTCCATAAATCTATAATTGCATATACACATTTAAAAATTCATACCTATCGAATTGCTTCAAATCATTAGCTTCACATATTAAAGTTAATTAACTCTCATTATCTTCCTCAGGTTGACATAAAGCCATAACGGCAATGCATTTGGAAAAATTCCACATCTTTGCATTTGGGTAGAAAACCGATTTTCTTGCATGTACACATTTAGAAATCCATATCAAGTTGCTTCAAATTATTAACTTTACATATTAAAGTAAATTAACCCTCACCATCTTACGCAAGTTCACATAAAGCCATATCATCAGTGCATTTGGAAAAATTCCACAACCTTTTATTTATTTGTTAAAACGAATTTTTTGTATATACTCATTTAGAAATTTATATCGAGTTGTTTCAAATCATTAACTTCACGTATGCAAGTTATTTATTCTTCTTTATCTTATGGAAGACGACATAAAGCCACAACCGCAGTGCATTTGTAAAAATTCCACAATTTTACATATATGTAGGTATAAAACCGATTTTCTCGCATGTACACATTTAGAAATTCATATCAATTTGCTTCAAATCATTAACTTTACATATTATAGTTAATTTACCCTCACCATCTTACTCAAGTTGACATACAGTCATAACAGCACTGCATTTTGAAAAATTTCGCAAACTTATATCTAGGTATTAAATAAAATATTTTTTTATATTCTCATTTAGCAACCTATATCGATTTGTTTCAAATCACTAACTTCACTTATTAAAGTTTATTAACCTTCTTTGTCTTACTGAAGATCACATAAAGCCATAACGACAGTGCATTTGAAAAAATTCTACATTTTTACATTTAGGTATAAAACCGATTTTCTTGCATATACTACACTTTAAGAAATCCATATCGAATTGCTTCAAATCATTAGCTTCACATGTTAAAGTTAATTAACCCTCACCATCTTACTCAGGTTAACATAAAGCCATAACGGCAGT
>NW_024394567.1:0-2469 GCF_016617805.1 Bactrocera tryoni
GACCCATTAGCCTTAACACCATTTGCAGTCGAAACGAAAATAACAAACAGTTAGTTATTTCAATGTTTGTATATATATACGTTTTGTTTGTTTGTATGTGTGTGTTTACAGAAGTGCAAGCTGAAGGAGGCGTCGGAAAAGCGTTCGCCTTGAATACCAAAAACACCAAAAGTGGTGCAGCAGTTATGTACTCCCTTCTCTTCTTCCTTTCTACTGGTCTCCTTCAACATTCACCGCACAATTGCTCGGGCCAAAAAGGAGGTTAGCTGCAAAGCAACAACAAATCAGTACAAAGTGCAGCATGAAAAAGCGTATCGCGTGCCTTCGGCTCGCATTTCGGTTGACGCGACCACCCAAACAAACGATAAACGTCTGCAATTTATAAAATTAAGTCTGAAGGCGACACTCCAACGAACAATGGGCGAACATAAAAGAATAAAAACAACAACAAGCGAAATGTAATTGGTAAATGCAAACGGAAGTGAAAAATGCGCTCAAAATGAGTTTGCTTCGTTTCATAGTGTTTGTGATTAAGTGCGTGTTTTGCTGTGTATGTATGTGTGTGTGTGTAAGTATTCGTGGAAAAGTGCAATTAAAGCGGTGCAATGAAGTGTCGACGACTGCTCGAACCACCAACGCCCAACACGCAATGCCAGGCTGTTGTGGAAGGGGGGCAATTTGGTTGCTTGGTCGTTGATAATGCCACTTGGGCTCAGGGGTCTGAAAAAATTCATTAAGAAATATGCAATTTTATAGTTAATTTTACTGTATAAGACTTACGGAAATATTTTAATCGACTAAGGGCTACTTTCCCGTCTTGATCCAAGTCTCATCTAATGGACGCTGGTCCCACAGACTTATACTGGACACCCACTGGACAGATGGCACGATGGATTTCCATCTTCTGAAATACTTATGTGGTTCCTTAGAAGCTGCCTTTTCAATTTCCACAAAGACATTAGTCCGAACTGTCCGACGTGTACAGAGTATATAGAAGACCCTGAGCATGTATTATTTTATTGCCTCCGCTTTTCTAATGCAAGGGAAAAACTAAAACAGACATGGTGGTAGCTTTACAGCCGATGTGTCAGTCGACTTAGCTGTTAGCGAAGCATCAGCACTCATAATGACAATAGTGATACGTTTTCAACAGATTAGGCGTCCGCACAATAAAGGAGACCCTCCCACGAAGTAATACTTAGCCGGTGGTTCCGAGGTAGAGTCTTATGTTGGGAGTAGATTAGGTCTAGCGGATTAAAATTCCGCACACCGGCTTTCAGTGCTTTCACCTACCATAAAAAAATTTCTCATCAGGCTTTTTTATGGGGTTATCCGTAGTTGTGAGTCTAAGCTCGAAAATACGGCAACTTCAGCTATTGAATAAAAATGCTTTCTACTTGCATATAAGAATTTGATTTTGACCGGTCAGTTTGTATCGCCGCTATACTCTATAGTGGTCCGATATCGGCGATTTCCGACAAATCAGCAGTTTCTTGGGGAAAAAAGGGTGTGCTCAAAGTTTCACATTGATATTTCAAAAACTGAGGGTGGCTGAAATCAGCAAGATCAGGACTCACTGAAGGAGAGGGGCGGTGAGCTGCTTTACGGATGAATCAAATCTTGCGGGGAGGGTTGATGGAGGGGTACGTTGTCGGGGACTTTCCATCAACTCCAGTTTTAGGCTTCCTGATCACTGCAGAGTCTTACAAGGAGAGGGAGCTGTCAATAAGGTAGCAGTACATCTACTGCTCTAGAGCGCAGTCTCCTTCTTAGTGGTGACTATACACTCCGTTAGTAGGGCAGCGACATTAGCCTTGACTTCGCTGACTGTGGAGGAGTTCCTATACTCCTTATTTCTAGCGTCAAATTTCTTTAGGATTAGAGTGGTTTGAGTGCCTGGCCACAGCTTTATTGCGGTTAACTAATACTGATGAGCTTGCTTGGACAATTACCTCAGTCTCAGTAACTACGGAATGAAAACGGACAGAAGCTCCGTTGGTTTCCTGTGGTTTGCTACTGGACCGCTGAAACTCAGAACCAACTTTTAATGGTCATAAATGTTTTAACTGGACACTGTCCCATCGGGACTCATGCAGTTAGATTGAACATCTTACTGGATGCTTGTATCAGCTGTTTGGAAAAAGATGAGATAGAAACATCTTAACACTTTGTCCTCGAATGTTCCTCCGATTTTGCTAGAACAAGGCAAAACATCTCGGTTTTCATACACTTAGACATCCAGGTGATAAACTAGAAATAGACATCAAGCCCCTTAGCAGACTTATGAAAAGTTCAGGACATTCAGCGCCGATAGCTAATATCTGGCCATAGGAGTTTTTTATTTGACTTCACAAAGCACTGAGGACAATAGTCTAAGTGCGATTCCTCCGCCACCTAACCTAATGTTAAGTTCAAACATTAGCTTTATTATAATATAAAGATTTGTCAGTATATTTTAAAAATGATTTC
>NW_024394568.1:0-2994 GCF_016617805.1 Bactrocera tryoni
ATGTCAACTTCAGTAAGATGAAGAAGGTAAATTAACTTAATTATGATAAATTAATGATTTAAGGCAATTCAGAATCGGCTGCTAAATGTGTATATACAAGAAAATCGACTTTATACCTGAATATAAGAATGTCGAATTCTTATAAATGCACTGCCGCTATGTCTTTATGTCAACTTCAGTAAGATCAAGAAGTTTAAATAACTTAAATATGTTAAATTAATGTTTTAAGGCAGTTCAATATCGACTGCTAAATGTGTATATATAAGAAAATCGACTTTATACCTGAATATAAGAATGTCGAATTCTTCCAGATGCACTGCCGTTATGGCTTTATGTCAACTTCGGTAAAATGAAGAAGGCTAATTAACTTAAATATGTTAAACTAATGATTTAAGGCAATTCAATATCGACTGCAAAATGTGTATATACAAGAAAATTGACTTTATACCTGAATATAGTACTGTCGAATTCTTCCAAATGCACTGTCGTTATGGCTTTATATCAACTTCAGTAAGATGAAGAAGGTTAATTAACATCAATATGTTAAACTAATGATTTAAAGCAATACAATATCGACTGCTAAATGTGTATATACAAGAAAATCAACTTTATACCTGAATATAAGATTGTCGAATTTTTACAAATGCACGGTCGTTATGGCTCTATGTCAACTTCGGTAAGATGAAGAAAGTTAATTACCTAAAATATGTTAAATTAACGATTTAAGGCAATTCAATATCGACTGCTAAATGTGTATATACAAGAAAATCAACTTTATACCTGAATATAAGATTGCGAATTTTTACAAATGCACTGCCGTTATGGCTATATGTCAACTTCAGTAAGATGAGGAAGGCTAATTAACTTAAATTTGTTAAATTAATGATTTTAAGCAGCTCAATATCGACTGCTAAATGTGTATATTCAAGAAAATCGACTTTATACCTGAATATGAGAATGTCGAATTCTTCCAAATGCACTGCCGTTATGGCTTTATGTCAACTTCGGTAAAATGAAGAAGGCTAATTAACTTAAATATGTTAAATTATTGATTTGAAGCAACTCAATAGCGACTGTTAAATGTGCATATTCAAGAAAATCGACTTTATATTAGAAGATAAGATTGTCAATTGTTAATTAACTTCAATATGTTAAATTAGTGATTTAAGGAAATTCAATATCGACTGCTAAATATGTATATACAAGAAAATCGAATTTATACCTGAATATTAGATTGTCGAATTCTTCCAAATGCACTGCCGTTATGGCTTTATAACAACTTCAGTAAGATGAAGAAGGTTAATTGATTTAAATGTGTAAAGTTAATGTTTTAATGCAACTCAATATCGACTGCTAAATGTGTATATACAAGAAAGTCGACTTTATACCTGTATATAAGATTGTCGAATTCTTCCAAATGCACTGCCGTTACGGCGTTACGTCAACTTCGGAAAGATAAAGAAAGCTTATTAACTTAAATATGTTAAATTAATGATTTGAAGCAACTCAATATCGACTGCTAGATGTGTATATACAAGAACATCGACTTTATACCTGAATATAAGAATGTCGAATTCTTCCAAATGCAGTGCCGTTATGGCTTTATGTCAACTTCGGTAAGATGCAGAAGGCTAATTAACTTAGATATGTTAAATTATTGATTTGAAGCAACTCAATAGCGACTGTTAAATGTGCATATTGACTTTATATTAGAAGATAAGATTGTCAATTGTTAATTAACTTCAATATGTTAAATTAGTGATTTAAGGAAATTCAATATCGACTGCTAAATATGTATATACAAGAAAATCGAATTTATACCTGAATATTAGATTGTCGAATTCTTCCAAATGCACTGCCGTTATGGCTTTATAACAACTTCAGTAAGATGAAGAAGGTTAATTGATTTAAATGTGTTAAGTTAATGTTTTAATGCAACTCAATATCGACTGCTAAATGTGTATATACAAGAAAGTCGACTTTATACCTGTATATAAGATTGTCGAATTCTTCCAAATGCACTGTTGTTACGGCGTTACGTTAACCTCGGTAAGATAAAGAAAGCTAATTAACTTAAATATGTTAAATTAATGATTTGAAGCAACTCAATATCGACTGCTAGATGTGTATATTCAAGAAAATCGACTTTATACCTGAATATGAGTATTTCGAATTCTTCCAAATGCACTGCCGTTATGGCCTTATGTCAACTTCGGTAAGAAAAATAATGTTAATTTACTTAAGTATGTTAAAATAATGATTTGAAGCAACTCAATATCCATTGCTAAATGTGCACAACTTCAGTAAGTTGAAGAAGCATAAATAACTTAAATATGTTAAACTAATGATTTAAAGTAACTCGATATCGACTGCTTAATGCATATATGTATACAAGAAAATCGAATTTACACCTGTATATAAGATTGTCAGATTTTTCCAACTGCATTGCCGTTATGGCCTTATGTCAACTTCGGTAAGACGAATAATGTTATTTAACTTAAGTATGTTAAAATAATTATTTGAAGCAACTCAACATCGATTGCTAAATGTGCATATATATAAGAAAATCGACTTTATACCTGTATATAAGATTGTCAGATTTTTCCAAATGCACTGCCGCTATGGCTTTATGTCAACTTCAGTAAGATGAAGAAGTTTAATTAACTTAAATGTGTTGAATTAATGTTTTAAGGCAATTCAGTATCGACTGCTAAATGTGTATATACAAGAAAATCGACTCTATGCGTGAATATAAGAATGTCGAATTCTTCCAAATACGCTGCCGTTATGGCTTTATGTCAACTTCAGTAAGATAAAGAAGGTTAGTTAACTTAAATATGCTAAATTAATGATTTAAAGCAACTCAATATCGACTGCTAAATATGTATATACAAGAAAATCGAATTTATACCTGAATATAGGAATGCCGAAGTTTTCCAAATGCACTCCCTTATGGCTTTCTGTCAACTTCAGTAAGAAGAAGAAGGCTAATTA
>NW_024394569.1:0-4684 GCF_016617805.1 Bactrocera tryoni
TATAGCCCTAATGACAGTATATTTCAAACAAATTCACAATCTTAAGTTACGCTGTAGAATCGATTTTTTGATACATACACATTAAGCAATCGATATCAAGTTGCGTAAAATTATGAACTTTACATATTTATGCTAACTCGCCGTTTTGATTTTATTGGAGTTGTCATAGAGTTGTCGTATAGCCATAACGACATTGTATTTGGAGCAATTTAACAATCTTATATTAAGGTGTAGAACTGATTTTTTGGTACATACACATTAAGCAATCGATACCAGGTTGCGTAAAAATATGAATTTTACATATTTATGCTATTTAGCCGTTTTGATGTTATTGGAGCTTTCATAGAGTTGTCGTATAGCCATAACGACAGTGTATTTGGAGCAATTTAACAACTTATATTAAGGTGTAGAACTGATTTTTTGGTACATACCCATTAAGCAGTCGATATCAGGTTGCGTAAAAATATGAACTTTACATATTTATGCTAACTCGCCGTTTTGATGTCATTGGAGTTGTCATAGAGTTGTCGTATAGCCCTAATGACAGTATATTTGGAGCAATTTAACAACTTATATTAAGGTGTAGAACTGTTTTTTTGATACATACACATTAAGCATTCGATATCAAGTTGCGTTAAATTATGAACTTTACATATTTATGATAACTCGCCTTTTTGATATTATTGGAGTTGTCATAGAGTTGTCGTATATCCATAACGACAGTGTCTTTGGAGCAATTTAACAATCTTATATTAAGTTGTAGAACTGATTTTTTGGTACATACACATTAAGCAATCGATATCAGGTTGCGTAAAAATATGAATTTTACATATTTATGCTATTTAGCCGTTTTGATGTTATTGGAGCTTTCATAGAGTTGTCGTATAGCCATAACGACATTGTATTTGGAGCAATTTAACAATCTTATATTAAGGTGTAGAACTGATTTTTTGGTACATACACATAAAGCAATCGATACCAGGTTGCGTAAAAATATGAATTTTACATATTTATGCTATTTAGCCGTTTTGATGTTATTGGAGCTTTCATAGAGTTGTCGTATAGCCATAACGACAGTGTATTTGGAGCAATTTAACAATCTTATATTAAGGTGTAGAACTGATTTTTTGGTACATACACATTAAGCAATCCATGTCAAGTTGCGTTCAAATATGAACTTTACATATTTGTGCTAACTAGGGGTTTTGATGTTATTGGAGTTGTCATAGAGTTGTCGTATAGCCATAACGACAGTGTATTTGGAGCAATTTAGCAATCTTATATTAAGGTGTAGAACTGATTTCTTGGTACATACACATTAAGCAGTCGATATCAGGTTGCGTAAAAATATGAACTTTACATATTTATGCTAACTCGCCGTTTTGATGTTATTGGAGTTGTCATAGAGTTGTCGTATAGCCCTAATGACAGTATATTTGGAGCAATTTAACAACTTATATTAAGGTGTAGAACTGATTTTTTGATACATACACATTAAGCATTCGATATCAAGTTGCGTTAAATTATGAACTTTACATATTTATGCTAACTCGCCGTTTTGATGTTATTAGAGTTGTCATAGAGTTGTCGTAATGCCACAACGACAGTGTATTTGGATCAATTTAACAATCCTAAATTAAGGTGTAGATTTGATTTTTTGGTACACATTCATTATGCAATCGATATAAACTTGCGTAAAAATATGAACTTTACATATTTATGCTAACTAGCCGTTTTGATGTTATTGGAGTTGTCATAGAGTTGTCGTATAGCCACAACGACAGTGTACTTGGAACAATTTTGCAATCCTTAATTAAGGTATAGAATCGCTTTTTTGATACACACACATTATGCAATCGATATCAGGTTGCGTTAGAATATGAACTTTACATATTTATGCTATTTAGCCATTTTGATGTTACTGGAGCTTTCATAGAGTTATCGTATAGCCATAACGACAGTGTTTTTGGAGCAATTTCACAATCTTAAGTTACGGTGTAGAATCGATTTTTTGATACATACACATTAAGCAATCGATACCAAGTTGCGTAAAAATATGAACTTTACATATTTATGCTAACTAGCCGTTTTGATGTTATTGGAGTTGTCATAGAGTTGTCCTATAGCAATAGCGATAGTGTATTAGGAACAATTTAACAATCCGAAATTAAGGTGTAGAATTGTTTTTTTTGTACATACACATTATGCAATCGATATCAGGTTGCGTAAGAATACAAACTTTACATATTTATGCTAACTAGCCGTTTTGATGTTATTGGAGTTGTCATAGAGTTGTCCTATAGCCATAGCGCCAATGTATTTGGAACAATTTTGCAATCCTTAATTAAGGTATAGAATCGCTTTTTTGATACACACACATTATGCAATCGATATCAAGTTGCGTAAAGATATGAACTTTACATATTTATGCTATTTAGCCATTTTGATGTTACTGGAGCTTTCATAGAGTTGTCGTATAGCCACAACGACAGTGTTTTTGGAGCAATTTAGCAATCTTAAGTTACGGTGTAGAATCGATTTTTTGATACATACACATTAAGCAATCGATATCAAGTTGCGTAAAAATATGAACTTTACATATTTATGCTAACTCGCCGTTTTGATGTTATTGGAGTTGTCAAAGAGTTGTCGTATAGCCATAGCGCCAGTGTATTTGGATCAATTTAACAATCCTAAATTAAGGTGTAGATTTGATTTTTTGGTACACATTCATTATGCAATCGATATCAGGTTGCGTAAAAATATGAACTTTACATATTTATGCTAACTAGCCGTTTTGATGTTATTGGAGTTGTCATAGAGTTGTCGTATAGCCCTATTGACAGTATATTTCAAACAATTTCACAATCTTAAGTTACGCTGTAGAATCGATTTTTTGATACATACACATTAAGCAATCGATATCAAGTTGCGTCAAAATACGAACTTTACATATTTATGCTAACTAGCCGTTTTGATGTTATTGGAGCTTTCATAGAGTTGTCGTATAGCCATAACGACAGTGTCTTTGGAGCAATTTAACAATCTTATATTAAGGGGTAGAACTGATTTTTTGGTACATGCACATTAAGCAATCGATATTAAGTTGCGTAAAAATATGAACTTTACATATTTATGCTAACTCGCCGTTTTGATGTTATTGGAGTTGTCATAGAGTTGTCGTATAGGCATAACGACAGTGTATTGGGAGCAATTTAACAATCTTATATTAAGGTGTAGAACTGATTTTTTGGTACATACACATTAAGCAATCGATATAAAGTTGCGTAAAAATATGAACTTTACATATTTATGCTAACTCGCCGTTTTGATGTTATTGGAGTTGTCATAGAGTTGTCGTATAGCCCTAATGACAGTATATTTGGAGCAATTTAACAACTTATATTAAGGTGTAGAACTGTTTTTTTGATACATACACATTAAGCATTCGATATCAAGTTGCGTTAAATTATGAACTTTACATATTTATGATAACTCGCCTTTTTGATATTATTGGAGTTGTCATAGAGTTGTCGTATATCCATAACGACAGTGTCTTTGGAGCAATTTAACAATCTTATATTAAGTTGTAGAACTGATTTTTTGGTACATACACATTAAGCAATCGATATCAGGTTGCGTAAAAATATGAATTTTACATATTTATGCTATTTAGCCGTTTTGATGTTATTGGAGCTTTCATAGAGTTGTCGTATAGCCATAACGACATTGTATTTGGAGCAATTTAACAATCTTATATTAAGGTGTAGAACTAATTTTTTGGTACATACACATTAAGCAATCGATACCAGGTTGCGTAAAAATATGAATTTTACATATTTATGCTATTTAGCCGTTTTGATGTTATTGGAGCTTTCATAGAATTGTCGTATAGCCATAACGACAGTGTACTTGGAGCAATTTAACAATCTTATATTAAGGTGTAGAACTGATTTTTTGGTACATACACATTAAGCAATCCATGTCAAGTTGCGTTCAAATATGAACTTTACATATTTGTGCTAACTAGGGGTTTTGATGTTATTGGAGTTGTCATAGAGTTGTCGTATAGCCATAACGACAGTGTATTTGGAGCAATTTAGCAATCTTATATTAAGGTGTAGAACTGATTTCTTGGTACATACACATTAAGCAGTCGATATCAGGTTGCGTAAAAATATGAACTTTACATATTTATGCTAACTCGCCGTTTTGATGTTATTGGAGTTGTCATAGAGTTGTCGTATAGCCCTAATGACAGTATATTTGGAGCAATTTAACAACTTATATTAAGGTGTAGAACTGATTTTTTGATACATACACATTAAGCATTCGATATCAAGTTGCGTTAAATTATGAACTTTACATATTTATGCTAACTCGCCGTTTTGATGTTATTAGAGTTGTCATAGATTTTGATTTTTTGGTACACCTTCATTATGCAATCGATATCAGGTTGCGTAAAAATATGAACTTTACATATTTATGCTAACTCGCCGTTTTGATGTTATTGGAGTTGTCATAAAGTTGTCGTATAGCCCTAATGACAGTATATTTGGAGCAATTTAACAACTTATATTAAGGTGTAGAACTGATTTTTTGGTACATACCCATTAAGCAGTCGATATCAGGTTGCGTAAAAATATGAACTTTACATATTTATGCTAACTCGCCGTTTTGATGT
>NW_024394570.1:0-2486 GCF_016617805.1 Bactrocera tryoni
GTTATGGCTTTATGTCAACTTCTGTAAGATGAAGAAAGTAAACTAACTTATATATGTGAAATTAATGATTTAAGGCAAATGAATATCGATTGCTAAATGTGTATATACAAGTACAGTAAATTGAAGAAAGTAAAATAATTAAAATATGTAAAATTAATGATTTAAGGCAATTCAATATCCACTGCTAAATGTGTATATACAAGAAAATCGACTCTATACCTGAATATAAAATTGTCGAATTCTTCCAAATGCACTGCCGTTATGGATTTATGTCAACTTCTGTAAGATGAAGAACCATAATTAACTTAAATATGATAAATTAATTATTTAAGGAAATTCAATATCGACTGCTAAATGTGTATATAAAAGAAAATCGATTTTATATCTGAATATAACAATGTCGAATTCTTCCAAGTGCACTGCCGTTATGGCATAATGTCAACTTCAAAAATATGAAGAAAGTTAATTAACTGAAATATGTAAAATTAATGATTTAAGGCAATTCAATATCGACTGCTAAAATGTGTATATACAAGAAAATTGACTTTATACCTGAATATAAAATTGTCGAATTCTTCCAAATGCACTGCCGTTATGGCTTTATGTCAACTTCTGTAAGATGAAGAACCATAATTAACTTAAATATGTTAAATTAATTATTTAAGGAAATTCAATATCGACTGCTAAATGTGTATATAAAAAAAATCGAATTTATACCTGAATATAACAATGTCGAATTCTTCCAAATTCACTGCCGTTATAGCATTATGTCAACTTCAGTAAGATGAAGAAAGTTAATTAACTGTAATATGTAAAAGTAATGATTTAAGGCAATTCAATATCGACTGCTAAATGTGTATATAGAAGAAAATCGACTTAAACCTGAACATAAAGTTGTCGATTTCTTCCAAATGCGCTGCCGTTATGGCCCTATAACAACTTCAGTAAATTGAAGAAAGTAAATTAATTAAAATATGTAAAATTAATGATTTAATTCAATTCAATATCCACTGCTAAATGTGTATATACAAGAAAATCGACTTTATACCTGAATATAAAATTGTCGAATTCTTCCAAAAGCGCTGCCGTCATCTTCAGTAAGATGAAGAAAGTAAACTAACTTAATTATGTAAAATTAATGATTTAAAGCAACTCAGTATCTACTGCTAAATGTGCATATACAAGAAAATCGACTTTATACCTGAATATAGGATTGTCGAATTCTTCCCAATGCACTGCCGTTATGGCTTTATGTCAACTTCAGTAAGATAAAAAAAGTTAATTAACTTAAATATGTTAAATTAATGATTTAAAGCAACTCAATATCGACTGCTAAATGTGTATTTACAAGAAAATCGACTTTATACCTGAATATAAAATTGTCTAATTCTTCCAAATGCGCTGCCGTTATGGCTTTATGTCAACTTCAGTAAGATGAAGAAAGTTAATTAACTTATATATGTGAAATTAATGATTTAAGGCAAATGAATATCGATTGCTAAATGTTTATACACAAGAAAGTCGACTTTATACCTGAATATAAAATTGTCGAATTCTTCCAAATGCACTGCCGTTATAACATTATGTCAACTTCAGTAAGATGAAGAAAGCTAATTAACTTATATATGTGAAATTAATAATTTAAGGCAAATGAATATCGATCACTAAATGTGTATATACAAGAAAATCGAATTTATACCTGAATATAAAATTGTCTAATTCTTCCAAATGCGCTGCCGTTATGGCTTTATGTCAACTTCAGTAAGATGAAGAAAGTAAATTAACTTATATATGTGAAATTAATGATTTAAGGCAAATGAATATCGATTGCTAAATGTTTATACACAAGAAAGTCGACTTTATACCTAAATACAAAATTGTGTAATTTTTCCAAATGCACTGCCGTTATAACATTATGTCAACTTCAGTAAGATGAAGAAAGTTAATTAACTTATAAATGTGAAATTAATAATTTAAGGCAAATGAATATCGATTGCTAAACGCGTATATACAAGAAAATCGACTTTATACCTGAATATAAAATTGTCGAATTCTTCCAAATGCGCTGCCGTTATGGCTTTATGTCAACTTCAGTAAGATGAAGAAAGTAAACTAACTTATATATGTGAAATTAATGATTTAAGGCAAATGAATGTCGATTGCTAAATGTGTATATACAAGAAAATCGACTTTATACCTGAAAAAAAAATTGTCGAATTCTTCCAGATGCGCTGCCGTTATGGCTTTATGTCAACTTCTGTAAGATGAAGAGAGTAAACTAACTTATATATGTGAAATTAATGATTTAAGGCAAATGAATATCGATTGCTAAATGTGTATATACAAGTACAGTAAATTGAAGAAAGTAAAATAATTAAAATATGTAAAATTAATGATTTAAGGCAATTCAATATCCACTGCTAAATGTTTATATACAAAGAAATCGACTTTATACCTGAATATAAAATTGTCGAATCCTTCCAAAT
>NW_024394571.1:0-1908 GCF_016617805.1 Bactrocera tryoni
TCGACATAGAATGCCAAATGTATACATGCAAGAAAATCGGTTTTATACCTAAATGTAAAATTCTGGAATTTTTCTAAACGCATTGCCGTTATGGCTTTATGACAACTTTGGTAAGATGAAGAAGGTAAATTAACTTTAATATATGAAGTTAATGATTTGAAGCAACTTTATGAGTATTTCTAAAAGTTTTTATGGAAGAAAGTCAGTTTTATACCTAAATGTGAAATTCTGGAATTTTCCAAATGCACTGCCGTTTTGGCTTTATGCCAATTTCGGTAAAATGAAGAAAGTTAAATAACTTTAATATATGAATTCAATTATTTGAAGCAACTTGATATGGATTTCTAAATGGGTACATGCAAGAAAGTCAGTTTTATACCTAAATATAAGATTCTGGAATTTTCCAAATGCACTGCCGTTTTGGCTTTATGCAAATTTCGGTAAAATGAAGAAAGTTAATTAACTTGATTGGGAATTTAATAATTTGAAGCAACTTGATATGGATTGCCAAATGTGTATATGCAAGAAAATCGGTTTTATACCTAATTGTAAAATTTTTGAGTTTTCCAAATGCACTGTCGTTTTGGTTTTATGCCAGTTTCGGTAAAATGAAGAAAGTTTATTAACTTGAATATGGGAATTTAATAATTTGAAGCAACTTTATATGGATTTCTAAATGGGTACATGCAAGAAAGTCAAATTTATACCTAAATATAAGATTCTGGAATTTTCCAAATGCACTGCCGTTTTGGCTATATGACAATTTCGGTAAAATGAAGAAAGTTTATTAACTTTAATATGGGAATTTAATAATTTGAAGCAACTTTATATGGATTTCTAAATGTGTACATGCAAGAAAGTCAGTTTTATACCTAAATGTGAAATTCTGGAAATTTCCAAATGCACTGCCGTTTCGGTAAAATGAAGAAAGTTAATTAACTTTAATATATGAAGTTAATGATTTGAAGCAACTTTATAAGTATTTCTAAAAGTTTTTATGCAAGAAAGTCAGTTTTATACCTAAATGTGAAATTCTGGAATTTTCCAAATGCACTGCCGTTTCGGTAAAATGAAGAAAGTTAATTAACTTTAATATATGAAGTTAATGATTTGAAGCAACTTTATAAGTATTTCTAAAAGTGTTTATGCAAGAAGGTCAGTTTTATACCTAAATGTGAAATTCTGGAATTTTCCAAATGCACTGCCGTTTTGGTTTTTTTCCAATTTCGGTAAAATGAAGAAAGTTAATTAACTTGAATATGTGAAGCTAATGATTTGAATCCACTCGATATGGATTGTCAAATGTATACATGCAAGAAAATCGGTTTTATACCTAAATGTAAAATTCTTAAGTTTTCCAAATGCACTGCCGTTTTGGCTTTATGCCAATTTCGGTAAGATGAAGAAGATTAATTAACTTTAATATGTGAATTTAATGATTTGAGTCAACTCGATATGGATTTCTAAGTGTGTACATGCAAGAAAGTCAGTTTTATACCTAAATGTAAAATTCTGGAATTTTCGAAATGCACAGACTTTATGGCTTTATGTCCACTTTGGTAAGATGATGAGGGTTATGTAATTTTAATATGTTAAGCTAATGATTTGAAGCAACTTGATATGGATTTCTAAATGTGTACATGCAAGAAAGTCAGTTCTAAACCTAAATGTAAAATTCTGGAATTTTCCAAATGCACTGCCGTCTTTACTTTATGCCAATTTCGGTAAGATGAAGAAGGTTAATTAACTTTAATATGTTTCATTTAATAATTTGGAGCAACTTGATATGGATTTCTAAATGGGTGCATGCAAGAAAGACAGTTTTATACCTAAATGTAAAATTCTGGAATTTTCAAAATGCACAGACTTTATGGCTTTATGTCCACTTTGGTAAGATGATGAGGGTTA
>NW_024394572.1:0-3067 GCF_016617805.1 Bactrocera tryoni
TATTCGACATTCTTATATTCAGGCATAAAGTCGATGTTCTTGTATATACACATTTAGCAGTCGATATTGAATTGCCTTAAATCAGTAATTTAACATATTTAAGTTAATGAACTTTCTTCATATTACCGAAGTTGACATAAAGCCATAACGGCAGTGCATTTGTAAAAATTCGACAATCTTATATTCAGGTATAAAGTCGATTTTCTTGTATATACACATTAAGCAGTCGATATTGAATTGCCTTAAATAATTAGTTTAACATACTTATGTTAATTAACCTTTTGCATCTTCCTGATGTTGACATAAAGCCATAACGGAAGTGCATTTGTAAAAATTCGACAATCTTATGTTCAGGTATAAAGTCGATTTTCTTGTATATTCACATTAAGCAGTCGATATTGAGTTGTTTTAAATCATTAATTTAACATATTTAAATTAATTGACCTTCCTCATCTTACTGAAGTTGACATAAAGCTATAACGGCAGTGTATTTGTAAAAATTCGACAATCTTATATTTAGGTATAAAGTCGATTTTCTTGTATATACACATTAAGCAGTCGATATTAAATTGCCTTAAATAATTAGTGTAACATACTTAAGTTAATTAACCTTTTTCATCTTCCTGAAGTTGACATAAAGCCATAACGGAAGTGAATTTGTAAAAATTCGACAGTCTTATATTCAGGTATTAAATCAATTTTCTTGTATATATACATTTAGCAGTCGATATTGAATTGCCTTAAATCATTAATTCAACATAAATAAGTTAGTTTACTTTCTTCGTCTTACAGAAGTTGACATAAAGCCATAACGGCAGTGCATTTGTAAAAATTCGACAATCTTATATTCAGGTACAAAATCGATGTTCTTGTATATACACATTTAGCAGTCGATATTGAATTGCCTTAAATCATTAGTTTAACATATTTAAGTTAATTGCTTCTTCATCTTACTGAGGTTGACATAAAGCCACAACGGCAGTGCATTTGGAAGAATGCGACATTCTTATATTCAGGTATAAACTCGATGTTCTTGTATATACACATTTAGCAGCCGATATTGAATTGCCTTAAATCATTAATTTAACATATTTAAGTTAATTAACTTTCTTCATCTTACTGGAGTTGACATAAAGCCATAACGGCAGTGCATTTGTAAAAATTCGACAATCTTATATTCAGGTATAAAGTCGATTTTCTTGTATATACAAACTTAGCAGTCGATACTGAAATGCCCTAAATCATTAGTTTAACATAGTTTAGTTAATTATTCTTCTTCATCTTACCGAAGTTGACAAAAAGCCATAACGGCAGTGTATTTGTAAAAATTCGACAATCTTATATTTAGGTATAAAGTCGATTTTCTTGTATATACACATTAAGCAGTCGATATTAAATTGCCTTAAATAATTAGTGTAACATACTTAAGTTAATTAACCTTTTTCATCTTCCTGAAGTTGACATAAAGCCATAACGGAAGTGAATTTGTAAAAATTCGACAATCTTATATTCAGGTATAAAGTCGACTTTCTTGTGTATACACATGTAGCGATCGATATTGAGTTGCTTCAGATCATTTATTTACCATATTTAAGTTAATTAGCCTTCTTAATCTTACCGGACTTGACATAAAGCCATAACGGCAATGCAGTTGGAAGAAATCAATAATCTTATGTTCAGGTATAAAGTCGACTTTCTTGTGATTACACATTTATATATCGATATTGAGTTGCTTCAAATCATTAGTTTAACATACTTAAGTTAATTAAACTTCTTCATCTTACCGATGTTGACATAAAGCCATATCGGCAGTGCATTTGGAAGAATCCCACAATCTTATATAAAGGTATAAGGTCGATTTGCTTGTATATACACATTTAGCAGTCGATATTGAGTTGCTTTAAATCATTAATTTAACATATTTAAGTTAATTAACCTTCCGCATTTTACTGAAGTTGACATAAAGCCATATCGGCAGTGCATTTGGAAGAATCCCACAATCTTATATACAGGTATAAGGTCGATTTGCTTGTATATACACATTAAGCAGTCGATATTGAGTTGCTTTAAATCATTAATTTAACATATTTAAGTTAATTAACCTTCCTCATCTTACTGAAGTTGACATAAAGCCATAACGGCATTGCAATTGGAAGAATTCGGCAATCTTATATTCAGGTATAAAGTCAATTTTATTGAAAAGCACACTTAGCAGTCGATATTGAGTTGCCTTAAATCATTAATTTAACATATTTAAGTTAATTAACTATCTTCATCTTACTGAAGTTGACATAAAGCCATAACGGCAGTGCATTTGTAAAAATTCGACAATCTTATATTCACGTATAAAGTCGATTTTCTTGTATATACACACTTAGCAGTCGATACTGAAATGCCCTAAATCATTAGTTTAACATATATATTTTAGTTAATTATTCTTCTTCATCTTACCGAAGTTGACACAAAGCCATAACGGCAGTGTATTTGTAAAAATTCGACAATCTTATATTCAGGTATAAAGTCGATTTTCTTGTATATACACATTAAGCAGTCGATATTGAATTGCCTTAAATCATTAATTTGATATATTTAAGTTAATTAACTTTCTTCATCTTACCGAAGTTGACATGAAGCCATAACGGCAGTGCATTTGTGAAAATTGGACAAAATTGGAATTAACTTTCTTCATCTTACCGAAATTGACATAAAGCCATAACGGCAGTGCATTTGTAAAAGTTCGACAATCTTATATTCAGGTATAAAATCGATTTTCTTGTGATTACACATTTAGCAGTCGATACTGAATTGCCTTAAATCATTAATTTAATATATTTAAGTTAATTAACTTTCTTCATCTTACCGAAGTTGACATGAAGCCATAACGGCAGTGCATTTGTGAAAATTCGACAATCTTATATTCAGGTATAAAGTCGATTTTCTTGTATATACACATTTAGCAGTCGATATTGAATTGCCTTAAATCATTAGTTTCACATATATTAGTTAATTATGCTTCTTCATCTTACTGAAGTTGACATAAAGCCATAACGACAGTGCATTTGTAAAA
>NW_024394573.1:0-1703 GCF_016617805.1 Bactrocera tryoni
GTCAAGTGCAAGTAAACTCTGGCACTCGTACAAACATAAAATAACTGCAGGCCAGGCCTTGCACATGAATGCACAAATTGCTTCTGAAGTGTTCTTTTTTTGCTGGGTTTATTTTTTGTTAATTTAGTAGTTGGTGTTGCATGCAACATATCTTTAACGTCCAGCTAGCGGTTCAAGAAAATGCTCAAGGAACAAAAATAACAACAACTACCACAAATGGAATTTAATACTCAGCTTGAGTTCCTCATGGGGCATTCACAAACGGATTTTTCTAATTGGTGTAAAAGATTTCACTTCCTAAAATACGATAAAACTTTCAAGCAAACAGACATTAATTTTTAAAGCAAATCTAACAAATTGTATTTATTCATTCAGTTGTATTTGTTCTCGTCAGAACTGGATTTATATTATTCACAGTCGGCGTACAAATTTACTCATATAAAATAAATACAAGTACATACATACTTGTACATATGTAATAGTAATTGTTGTTGTATTTTAGAGTGTATTGATTTTGAACGATGGCTCTATGTTTCACAAGTGTTAATTTTTTTAAATATAATTTTACAAATGAAAAAATAGAACCTGAGCGAGACAAAGTTCATACAACGATTTCGTGTGTTGCAACATTTGCTTAGTTGACAATATATAAACTTATGGAGAGCATAGTGTGTGAAATGCAATGATTTTGTATTTTATTTTTCGTGACTTATTGAAGCGTTTGTTGACTGTTTGAGAGTATTATTCTGATTTTTTTTTAGATTGATACGTGGTTATTTATACATATGTACATATATTCCGCCCGCAGGGATGACAGCTCCTTTTATGCTGCATTTAGTTATTGATTTGCACTACCATTTTTTATGTTTTGCTAGCCGAGATGTCACGTAACTCGTTTTTACGATTTTCGATTGTTGGCTTCGTAAGCGCAGCTTTTAGAGTATTACTCGAGTTGTTTTGTTGTTCAAGCTTTGAAACTATTTTTGTTCTATTTTACTCGACAATGCAATCTAAAAGTTAAGTGCATTGACTTCGAACACATACATATATAAAAAAATGTATATGTCGACTTTGTGCAACATTTATGAATTTGTAGCACTTTGTGTGTGACTCCAATTGCAAAGCCATTCCGGCTGGTTTTTGCATTAATATTATCAAATTCTCTGCGGAACAAATGTCAGTGGTGGACTTCTAAAACATTTTAGCCGGATTAGTTTCGATATTATTGTAAATGTTTCTGTGTGTGTTACCAAAAAGTTTTTATTCTGCAAATTTTTGGTTTGCTGCTTATTTTTCATTTCTGCTACAATGTGCGCAGTGAACTAACTTACAGCTTTTCAGTGCCTATGATTGGGAACAAATATATAAGACAGTCTGTGTATGTGTACTGTTCGATGCCGAAACAAGAGAAGAAAATTGTTTCAAATATTGAATTTCAAATTGCTCTTCTGTTATGATTTTGTTATATAATATGATACTGTAATTATTTCATTTTTCTGATATTTACAAATAAATTCTCAAAAGTGAATCAAATTAAATATATTTTCAAGTACTTGCTTAACAATACGTGCAAACAATTGTCTCCTAAGGCTGTGCCAAAATCTAAAGTGAACCGAATAAACTACCCGAATAGCACTCCCGCGGCGCTAAAACATAAAACTGAGTATTTGCATTTAGGTCATGGCCACGTTTCTGTCCTGACA
>NW_024394574.1:0-8411 GCF_016617805.1 Bactrocera tryoni
TAGCCGTTTTGATGCTATTGGAGTTGTCACAGAGCTCCTCTATAGCAATAGCGACAGTGTATTTGGAACAACTTTGCAATCTTAAATTAAGGTGTAAAATTTATTTTTTGTTACATACATATTATGCAATCGATACCAAGATCCGTAAAAATATGAACTTTACATATTTAAGCAAATTAGCCCTTTTGATGTTATTGGAGTTGTCATAAAGTTGTTCTATAGCAATAGCGACAGTGTATTTGGAGCATTTGGCAATCTTATATTAAGGTGTAGAATCGATTTATTGTTACATACACAATATGCAATCGATATCAAGTTGCGTAAAAATATGAACTTTACATATTTATGCTACCTCGCCGTTTTGATGTTATTGGAAATGTCATAGAGTAGTCGTATAGCCATAGCGACAGTGTATTTGGAGCATTTTCACAATCTTATATTAAGGTGTAGAATCGATTTTTTGATACATACACAATATGCAATCGATATCAGGAAACGTAAAAATATAAACTTCACATATTGTTGCTAATTAGCCGTTTTGATGTTATTGGAGCTTTCATAGAGTTGTCGTACAGCCATAACGACAGTGTCTTTGGAGCAATTTCACAATCTTAAGTTAAGGTGTAGAATCGATTTTTCGATACATACACATTAAGCAATCGATATCAAGTTGTGTAAAAATATGAACTTTATATTTTTACGCTAACTCGCCGTTTTGATGTTATTGGAGTTGTCATAGAGTTGTCCTATAGCAATAGCGACAGAGTATTTGGAGCATTTTCACAATCTTATATTAAGGCGTAGAATCGATTTTTTGATACATACACAATATGCAATCGATATCAAGTAGCGTAAATATATGAACTTCACATATTTTTGCAAATTAATCGTTTTGATGTTATTGAAGTTGTCATAGAGTTGTTCTATAGCAATAGCGACAGTGTATTTGGAACAACTTTGCAATCTTAAATTAAGGTGTACAACCGATTTTTTGGTACATACATATTATGCAATCGATAGCAAGATGCGTAAAAATATGAACTTTACATATTTATGCTAATTACCCTTTTTGAAGTTATTGGAGTTGTCATAGAGTTGTTCTATAGCAATAGCGACAGTGTATTTGGAACAACTTTGCAATCTTAAATTAAGATGAAAAATTCATTTTTTGGTACATACATATTATGCAATCGGTATCAAGATGCGTAAAAATATGAACTTTACATATTTATGCAAATTAGCCGTTTTGATGTTATTGGAGTTGTCATAGAGTTGTTCTATAGCAATAGCGACAGTGTATTTGGAACAATTTTACAATCTGAAATTAAGATGTAAAATTGATTTTTTGGTACATACATATTATGCAATCGATATCAAAATGCTTAAAAATATGAACTTTACATATTTATGCAAATTACCCGTTTTGATGTTATTGGAGTTGTCATAGAGTTGTCTTACAGAAATAGCGACAGTGTATTTGGAACAACTTTGCAATTTTAATTTAAGGTGTAAAATTGATTTTTTGGTACATACATATTATGCAATCGATATCAAGATGCGTAAAAATAAGAACTTTACATATTTATGCTAACTAGCCGTTTTGATGTTATTGGAGTTGTCATAGAGTTGTCCTATAGCAATAGCGACAGTGTATTTGGAACAATTTAACATTCCTAAATTAAGGTGTAGAATTGGTTTTTTGGTACATATACATTATGCAATCGATATCAGGTTGCGTAAAAATATGAACTTTACATATTTATGCTAATTACCCGTTTTGATGTTATTGGAGTTGTCATAGAGTTGTCCTATAGCAATAGCGACAGTGTATTTGGAACAACTTTGCAATCTTAAATTAAGGTGTAAAATAGATTTTTTGATACATGCACATTAAGCAATCGATATCAAGTTGCGTAAAAATATGAACTTTACATATTTATGCAAATTAGCCGTTTTGATGTTATTGGAGTTGTCATAGAGTTGTTCTATAGCAATAGCGACAGTGTATTTGGAACAATTTTACAATCTTAAATTAAGACGTACTTACATATCATGCAATCGATATCAAGATGCGTAAAAATATGAACTTTACATATTTATGCAAACTAGCCGTTTTGATGTTATTGGAGTTGTCATAGAGTTGTTCTATAGCAATAGCGACAGTGTATTTGGAACAATTTTACAATCTTAAATTAAGATGTAAAATTGATTTTTTGGTACATACATATTATGCAATCGATATTAAGATGCGTAAAAATATGAACTTTACATATTTATGCTAACTAGCCGTTTTGATGTTATTGGAGTTGTCATAGAGTTGTCCTATAGCAATAGCGACAATGTATTTGAAACAATTTAACAATCCTAAATTAAGGTGTTGAATTGATTTTTTGATACATACACATTAAGCAATCGATATCAACTTGCGTAAAAATATGAACTTTACATATTTCTGTTAATTAGCCGTTTTGATGTTATTGAAGCTTTAATAGAGTTGTCGTATAGCCATAACGACAGTGTCATTGGAGCAATTTAACAATCCTAAATTAAGGTCCAGGATCGATTTTTCGATACATACATATTAAGCAATCGAAATCAAGTTGCGTAAAAATATGAACTTTACATATTTATGCAAATTAGCCGTTCTGATGCTATTGGAGTTGTCACAGAGTTGTTCTATAGCAATAGCGACAGTGTATTTGGAACAACTTTGCAATCTTATATTAAGGTGTAGAATCGTATTTTTAGTACATATACATTAAGCAATCGATATCAAGTTTCGTAAAAATATGAGCTTTACATATTTCTGTCAATTAGCCGTTTTTTTGTTATTGGAGTTTTCAAAGAGTTGCCCTATAGCAATAGCGACAGTGTATTTGGAGCATTTTCACAATCTTATATTAAGGTGTAGAATCGATTTATTGTTACATACACAATATGCAATCGATAAAAAGTTGCGTAGAATATGAACTTTACACATTTATGCTAACTCGCCGTTTTGATGTTATTGAAAATGTCATAGAGTTGTCGTATAGCCATAGCGACAGTGTATTTGGAGCATATTCGCAATCTTAAATTAAGGTGTAAAATTGATTTTTTGGTACACACATATCATGCAATCGATATCAAGATGCGTTAAAATCTGAACTTTACATATTTATGCAAATTAGCCGTTTTGATGTTATTGGAGTTGTCATAGAGTTGTCCGATAGCAATAGCGACAATGTATTTGGAACAATTTAACAATACTAAATTAAGGTGTTGAATTGATTTATTGATACATACTCATTAAGCAATCGATATCAACTTGCGTAAAAATATGAACTTTACATATTTCTGTTAATTAGCCGTTTTGATGTTATTGAAGCTTTAATAGAGTTGTCGTATAGCCATAACGACAGTGTCTTTGGAGCAATTTAACAATCCTAAATTAAGGTCCAGGATCAATTTTTCGATACATACACATTAAGCCATCGATATCAAGTTGCGTTAAAATATGAACTTTACATATTTATGCAAATTAGCCGTTCTGATGCTATTGGAGTTGTCACAGAGTTGTTCTATAGCAATAGCGACAGAGTATTTGGAACAACTTTGCAATCTTAGATTAAGGTGTAGAATCGTATTTTTAGTACATATGCATTAAGCAATCGATATCAAGTTTCGTAAAAATATGAGCTTTACATATTTCTGTCAATTAGCCGTTTTTTTGTTATTGGAGTTTTCATAGAGTTGCCCTATAGCAATAGCGACAGTGTATGTATTTGGAGCATTTTCGCAAACTTATATTAAGGTGTAGACTCGATTTTTTGATACATACACAATATGCAATCGATACCAAGTTGCGTAAAAATATGAATTTGACATATTTTTCCTAATTACCCGTTTTGATGTTATTGGAGTTGTCACAGAGTTGTCCTACAGAAATAGCGACAGTGTATATGGAACAACTTCACAATCTTAAATTAAGATGTAAAATTGATTTCTTGGTACATACATATTATGCAATCGATATCAAGATGTGTAAAAATATGAACTTTACATATTTATGCAAACTAGCCGTTTTGATGTTATTGGAGTTGTCATAGAGTTGTCCCATAGCAATAGCGACAATGTATTTGGAACAACTTTGCAATCTTAAATTAAGGTGTAAAATTTATTTTTTGTTACATACATATTATGCAATCGATATCAAGATGCGTAAAAATATGAACTTTACATATTTAAGCAAATTAGCCGTTTTGATGTTATTGGAGTTGTCATAGAGTTGTTCTATAGCAATAGCGACAGTGTATTTGGAGCATTTTCACAATCTTATATTAAGGTGTAGAATCGATTTATTGTTACATACACAATATGCAATCGATATCAAGTTGCGTAAAAATATGAACTTTACATATTTATGCTACCTCGCCGTTTTGATGTTATTGGAAATGTCATAGAGTTGTTCTATAGCAATAGCGACAGTATATTTGGAGCATTTTCACAATCTTATATTAAGGTGTAGAATCGATTTTTTGATACATACACAATATGCAATCGATATCAGGAAACGTAAAAATATAAACTTCACATATTGTTGCTAACTAGACGTTTTGATGTTATTGGAGCTTTCATAGAGTTGTCGTATAGCCATAAAGACAGTGTCTTTGGAGCAACTTCACAATCTTAAGTTAAGGTGTAGAATCGATTTTTCGATACATACACATTAAGCAATCGATATCAAGTTGTGTAAAAATATGAACTTTACATATTTATGCTAACTAGCCGTTTTGATGTTATTGAAGTTGTCATAGAGTTGTTCTATAGCAATAGCGACAGTGTATTTGGAACAACTTTGCCATCTTAAATTAAGGAGTTGAATCGATTTTTTGATACATACACATTAGGCAATCGATATCAAGTTGCGTAAAAATATGAACTTTACATATTTTTCCTAATTACCCGTTTTGATGTTATTGGAGTTGTCATAGAGTTGTCTTACAGAAATAGCGACAGTGTATTTGGAACAACTTTGCAATCTTAAATTAAGGTGTAAAATTGATTTTTTGGTACATACATATTATGCAATCGATATCAAGATGCGTAAATATATGAACTTTACATATTTATGCAAATTAGCCGTTTTGATGCTATTGGAGTGTTCACAGAGTTGTCCTATAGCAATAGCGACAATGTATTTGGAACAATCTAACAATCATCAATTAAGGTGTATAATTGATTTTTTAGTACATACATACACATTAAGCAATCGGTATCAAGATGCGTAAAAATATGAACTTTACATATTTATGCAAATTAGCCGTTTTGATGCTATTGGAGTTAACATAGAGTTGTAATATAGCAATAGCGACACTGTATTTGGAGCAATTTCACAATCTTAAGTTAAGGTGTAGAATTGATTTTTTGGTACATACATACACATTAAGCAATCGATATCAAGTTGCGTAAAAATATGAACTTTACATATTTATGCTAACTAGCCGTTTTGATGTTATTGGAGTTGTCATAGAGTTGTCCTATACCAA
The DNA here is from genome assembly GCF_016617805.1 of Bactrocera tryoni. Taxonomy (NCBI): domain Eukaryota; kingdom Metazoa; phylum Arthropoda; class Insecta; order Diptera; family Tephritidae; genus Bactrocera; species Bactrocera tryoni. The sequence continues at coordinate 5,529 of NW_024394574.1, forward strand.
TAGCGACAGTGTATTTGGAACACCTTTGCAATTTTAAATTAAGGTGTAAAAAGGATTTTTTGGTACACACATATTATGAAATCGATATCAAGATGCGTAAAAATAAGAACTTTACATATTTATGCAAATTAGCCGTTTTGATGTTATTGGAGTTGTCTTAGAGTTGTCGTATAGCAATAGCGACAATGTATTTGGAACAATTTTACAATCCTTAATTAAGGTGTAGAATTGATTTTTTGATAGATACACGTTAAGCATTCGATATCAAGTTGCGTAAAAATATGAACTTTACATATTTATGCAAATTTGCCGTTTTGATGTTATTGGAGTTGTCATAGAGTTGTCCTATAGCAATAGCGACAGTGTATTTGGAACAACTTTGCAATCTTAAATTAAGGTGTAAAATAGATTTTTTGATACATGCATATCCTGCAATCGATATCAAGATGCGTAAAAATATGAACTTTACATATTTAGGCAAATTAGCCGTTTTGATGCTATTGGAGTTGTCATAGAGTTGTTCTATAGCAATAGCGACAGTGTATTTGGAACAATTTTACAATCTTTAATTAAGGTGTAAAAATGATTTTTTGGTACATACATATTATGCAATCGATATCAAGGTGCGTAAAAATCTGAACATTACATATTTATGCAAATTAGCCGTTTTGATGTTATGGGAGTTGTCATAGAGTTGTCCGATAGCAATAGCGACAATGTATTTTGAACAATTTAATAATTCTAAATTAAGGTGTTGAATTGATTTTTTGATACATACACATTAAGCAATCGATTAAAAGTTGCGTAAGATAATGAACTTTACATATTTATGCTAACTAGCCGTTTTGATGTTATTGGAGTTGTCATAGAGTTGTCCTATAGCAATGGCGACAATGTATTTGGAACAATTTCGCAATCTTATATTAAGGTGTAGGATGGATTTTTTGCTACATACACATTACGCAATCGATATCAGGTTGCGTAAAAATATGAACTTTACATATTTATGCAAATTAGCCGTTTTGATGTTATTGGAGTTGTCATAGAGTTGTCGTATAGCCATAACGACGGTGTCTTTGGAGCAATTTCACAATCTTATATTAAGGTGTAGAATCGATTTTTTGATACATACACAATATGCAATCGATATCAGGTAGCGTAAAAATATGAACTTTACATATTTATGCTAATTAGCCTTTTTGCTGTTATTGGAGTTGTCATAGAGTTGCCCTATAGCAATAGCGACAGTGTATTTGGAACAATTTTACAATCTTAAATTAAGATGTAAAATCGATTTTTTGGTGCATACATATTATGCAATCGATATCAAGATGCGTAAAAATATGAACTTTACATATTTATGCTAACTAGCCGTTTTGATGTTATTGAAGTTGTCATAGAGTTGTCCTATAGCTATAGCGACAATGTATTTGGAACAATCTAACAATACTCAATTAAGGTGTTGAATTAATTTTTTATACATACATACACATTAAGCAATCGATATCAGGTAGCGTAAAGATATGAACTTCACATATTAATGCTAATTACCCTTTTTGAAGTTATTGGAGTTGTCATAGAGTTGCCCTATAGCAATAGCGACAGTGTATTTGGAATAAGTTTGCAATCTAAAATTAAGGTGTAAAATCGATTTTTCGATACATACACATTAAGCAATCGATATCAAGTTGCGTAAAAATATGAACTTTACATATTTATGCAAATTAGCCGTGTTTCTGTTATTGGAGTTGTCAAAGAGTTGCCCTATAGCAATAGCGACAGTGTATTTGGAACAATTTTACAATCTTAAATTAAAGTGTAGAATTGATTTTCTGGTACATACATATAATCCAATCGATATCAAAGTGCGTCAAAATATGAACTTTACATATTTATGCAAATTAGTCGTTTTGATGTTATTGGAGCTTTCATAGAGTTGTCGTATAGCCATAACGACAGTGTCTTTGGAGCAATTTCACAATCTTAAGTTAAGATGTAGATTCGATTTTTCGATACATACACATTAAGCAATCGATATCAAGTTGCGTTAAAAAATGAACTTTACATATTTATGCTAACTCGCCGTTTTGATGTTATTGGAGTTGTGATAGAGTTGTCGTATAGCCATAGCGACAGTGTATTTGAATCAATTTCACAATCTTATATTAAGGTGTAGAATCGATTTTTTGGTACATACACAATATGGAATCGATATCAGGTAGCGGAAAAATATGAACTTCACATACTTTTGCTAATTAGCCGTTTTGATGTTATTGGAGCTTTCATAGAGTTGTCGTATAGCCATAAAGACTGTGTCTTTGGAGCAACTTCACAATCTTAAGTTAAGGTGTAGAATCGATTTTTCGATACATACACATTAAGAAATTGATATTAAGTTGTGTAAAAATATGAACTTTATATTTTTACGCTAACTCGCCGTTTTGATGTTATTGGAGTTGTCATAGAGTTGTTCTATAGCAATAGCGACAGTGTATTTGGAACAACTTTGCAATCTTTAATTAAGTTCTAAAATTGATTTTTTGGTACATACATATCAGGCAATCGATATAAAGATGCGTAAAAATCTGAACTTTTCATATTTATGCAAATTATCCTTTTTGAAGTTATTGGAGTTGTCATAGAGTTGTTCTATAGCAATAGCGACAGTGTATTTGGTACAAGTTTGCAATCTAAAATTAAGGTGTAAAATCGATTTTTCGATACATACACATTAAGCAATCGATATCAAGTTGCGTAAAAATATGAACTTTACATATTTATGCAAATTAGCCGTTTTGCTGTTATTGGAGATGTCATAGAGTTGCCCTATAGCAACAGCGATAATGTATTTGGAACAAGTTTGCAATCTAAAATTAAGGTGTA
>NW_024394575.1:0-2562 GCF_016617805.1 Bactrocera tryoni
CATATTTAAGTTAATTTACGTTCTTCATCTTACTGAAGTGGACATAAAGCTATAACGGCAGTGCATTTGGAAGAACTCCACAATCCTATATTAAGGTATAAAGTCGATTTTTTTGTATATTCACATTTAGCAATCGATAATGAGTTGCCACAAATCACTAGTTTAACATATTTAAGTTCTCTTACCGTTTTAATCTTACTGAAGTAGACATAAAGCCATAACGGCAGTGCATTTTGAAGAATTCCACAATCCTATATTAAGGTATAAAGTCGATTTTTTTGTATATTCACATTTAGCAATCGATATTGAGTTGCCACAAATCACTACTTTAACATATTTAAGTTTTCTTATCGTCTTATTCTTACTGAAGTAGACATAAAGCCATAAGGGCAGTGCATTTGGAAGAATTCCACATTCCTATTTTAAGGCATAAAGTCGATTTTCTTGTATATTCACATTTAGCAATCGATAATGAGTTGCCACAAATCACTAGTTTAACATATTTAAGTTCTCTTACCGTTTTAATCTTACTGAAGTAGACACAGCGCCATTACGGCAGTGCATTTGGAAGAATTCCACAATCCCATATTAAGGTATAAAGTCGATTTTTTTGTATATTCACATTTAGCAATCGATAATGAGTTGCCAAAAATCACTAGTTTAACATATTTAAGTTCTCTTACCGTCTTCATCTTACTGAATGAGACATAAAGCCATAACCGCAGTGCATTTGGAAGAATTCCACAATCTTATATTAAGGTATAAAGTCAGTTTTCGTAGGTATACACTTTTAGGAATCAATATTGAGTTAATTCAAATCATTTACTTCACACATTTAAGTTAATTAACCTTCTTCATCTTACTGAAGTAGACATAACGCCATAAGGGCAGTGCATTTGGAAGAATTCCACAATCTTCTATTAAGGTATAAAGTCGATTTTCTTGTATATTCACATTTAGCAATCGGTATTGAATTGCTTCAAATCATTTACTCACTTATTTAAGTTAATTAACATTCTTCATCTTACTGAAGTTGACATAAAGCCATAACGGCAGTGCATTTGGAAGAATTCCACAATCTTCTATTAAGGTATAAAGTCGATTTTCTTGTATGTTCACATTTAGCAATCGATATTGAATTGCTTCAAATCATTTACTCACTTATTTACTGAAGTTGACATAAGGCCTAAACGGCAGTGCATTTGGAAGAATTCCACAATCTTCTATTAAGGTATAAAGTCGATTTTCTTGTATATTCACATTTAGCAATCGATATTGAGTTGCTTCGAATCATTAGTTTAACATATTTAAGTTAATTTACCTTCTTCATCTTACTGAAGTGGACATAAAGCTATAACAGCAGTGCATTTGGAAGAATTCTACAATCCTATATTACGGCATAAAGTCGATTTTCTTGTACGTTCACATTTAGCAATCGATATTGGGTTGCTTCAAATCATTTACTAACTTATTTAAGTTAATTAACATTCTTCATCGTACTGAAGTTGACATAAAGCCATAACGGCAGTGCATTTAGAAAAATTCCACAATCTTATATTAAGGTATAAAGTCGATTTTCTTGTATATACACATTTAGCAATCGATATTTAGTTGCTTCAAATCACTACTTTAACATATTTAAGTTTTCTTACCGTCTTATTCTTACTGAAGTAGACATAAAGCCATAACGGCAGTGCATTTGGAAGAATTCCACAATCCTATTTTAAGGCATAAAGTCGATTTTCTTGTATATTCACATTTAGCAATCGATATTGAGTTGCTTCGAATCACTAGTTTAACATATTTAAGTTCTCTTACCGTCTTAATCTTACTGAAGTAGACATAAAGACTGCCTGCACTGCCGTTAGCATTTGGAAGAATTCCACAATCTTATATTAAGGTATAAAGTCGATTTTCTTGTATATTCACATTTAGTAATCGATATTGAGTTGCTTCAAATCATTAGTTTAACATATTTAAGTTCTCTTACCTTTTTCATCTAACTGAAGTGGACTTAAAGCTAAAACGACACTGCATTTGGAAGAATTCCACAATCTTATATTAAGGTATAAAGTCGATTTTCTTGTATATACACATTTAGCAATCGATATTGAGTTGCTTCAAATCACTACTTTAACATATTTAAGTTTTCTTACCGTCTTATTCTTACTGAAGTAGACATAAAGCCAAAACGGCAGTGCATTTGGAAGAATTCCACAATCCTATTTTAAGGCATAAAGTCGATTTTCTTGTATATTCACATTTAGCAATCGATATTGAGTTGCTTCGAATCACTAGTTTAACATAGTTAAGTTCTCTTCCCGTCTTAATCTTACTGAAGTAGATATAAAGCCATAACGGCAGTGCATTTGGAAGAATTCCACAATCTTATAATAAGGTATAAAGTCGATTTTCTTGTATAAACACATTTAGAAATCGATATTGAGTTACTTCAAATCATTTACTTCACTTATTTAAGTTCTCTTACCTTTTTCATCTTACAGAAGTGGACATAAAGCTATAACGGCAGTGCATTTGGAAGAATTCCACAATCCTATATTA
>NW_024394576.1:0-2446 GCF_016617805.1 Bactrocera tryoni
AACAAATATATCGTTTTGCCTATCATTATGTCATTTTTATTTGGTGCCAACAAGCACACTCGACTCAGTCGCACCACTTGTTTATTTGTTGTTGTTGTTTGTCACGTTTATTTTGTCGCCTAAATTTTGTGCTTATTTCGGAAATTATGTGAAAAGTTTGTGCATAAAAAAGTGATAAAATTGTGTAGTAACGTAGCCAAGCAGAAACAAAGAGAAAACAAATTAAATTTAAGCAGGCAAAAGAAAATCGCTGCTTTGGCACTTAAATGCTTCAGCAAACTGTTGCTACTTTTTGTGCTTGAGTGCCACAGTACAGCGCAGTACTGTGACGTCAAAGCCAAATAAATGGCCACACGCTAATGCTATTATTAGCGTATGACATCGCTCTTCGATTGGCTAAGTTGGCTAATGCGAGGCTGACACTTTTTTCTATATTGTCTGCTGCCTTCCAGGAATTACCCAAAATTCGGTGAATCATTTCGACGCCTTAACGGAAGCAAGCTTCTTCGTGTGTATAATATATATTTGTATAACGGCACATGCATGCGTGTCTCTTTGTGTGCTAATGTTTGTTTTGCCATGGCCGCGAAGGCGTAAGCAAAGGAAGTAAGGTGTTAGCGCGATATATGCGCGCTACTAATCTATGGGTAAACAGCTTAGACTGATGGAAGTGCGCTGTTGGCAGTGAAATCTTTGATTACAGTACTCGTGGCAGGGCGTTGAAAATTCGATACTAAATTCATCATGGTTGGTTTTTTAAGAATTAAAAAAAGCAGTGTATAAGGTGTTTCGATAAGTATATGTATATATAGGAACAAGTAAGGAAGCGCTAAGTTCGGGTGCAACTGAACATTTTACATTCTTACAACTTACAAGAATCAAAGCCAAGGAAATACTTTATGGTATAAAACGTCAACCTGAGGATCGAAATCCAAGCAATTTTATATATACATATACTATATATAACTCCTATACTGACAGACACATAAGGTTTGTTAGAAAAATGAAAACTATTATTCGATACTTAAGGGCTTCAACAGATTTTGTAGGATTTGAACAATTTTTTGTCATAATGGGGAATAAACGAAAGGCACTATTCGCGCAAAGTTTCAGCCCGTTATATTAATTGCTTCTTGATTTGTGTACTGGAAACTTAACGAATCAAGTGGAATTTAAAATTGTGCTATATGGGAAGTAGGAATGGTTGTTGTCCGATTTCACCCATTTTTAGACTGTGACATAGAAATGTGAGAAAAATGCTAGGTACTAAATTTAATCGAAATCCGTCGATAGGGTCCCGAGATATGTAATTTATCCAAAAAGTGGGCGGTGCCTCGCTCTTTGTCCAATTTTCACACCGGCTTTAATGAAGCCTTCTCATACCGAAACTTCTTTTTTTTGTCATAATGGGGAATAAACGAAAGGCACTATTCGCGCAAAGTTTCAGCCCGTTATATTAATTGCTTCTTGATTTGTGTACTGGAAACTTAACGAATCAAGTGGAATTTAAAATTGTGCTATATGGGAAGTAGGAATGGTTGTTGTCCGATTTCACCCATTTTTAGACTGTGACATAGAAATGTGAGAAAAATGCTAGGTACTAAATTTAATCGAAATCCGTCGATAGGGTCCCGAGATATGTAATTTATCCAAAAAGTGGGCGGTGCCTCGCTCTTTGTCCAATTTTCACACCGGCTTTAATGAAGCCTTCTCATACCGAAAGTAAAATTTAATGTCTCTGATGTTATATGAAGAGTGAGCTAGGCTATCGCTATATTTCTGGTTACTTACAATTTTAGTACTTTTGAAATGTTAAAGGTTTCCTTTCGTCCAAAGTTAGCACTTCTTTATTAAGTGAGGTTAGGTTAGGTTAATATGGTAGGTTAATAAGCCGCGCATAGACCAGTTTTAGTCATTTCGATACCAGATGGAGTTCGGACGCGAATTTTAACAGATTCTGCGACCTCACTATCGATACCTACTCTAGTGTATCATACAGTGGGGACCACAGATGGTTACAGCGTAATCTTGCTAATACGAGACTAGTGCACAAGAGATGCTCCATTGTTTCTCTGATGCCCTGCTCTAGACATTTCCTGGAGTCTTCTTGATCAATTAGCCCCATTCTGCAGGCTTAAGTCGCCATCAAATAGTATTCCCATCATGTTCCTACAGTCCTTTCTATCGACTTCCAATCCACCGTTTTGCAAATAATTTTTGTAGTTTTGCACCCAGATAGCTCGTTCCATTGGTTTTTGATTTTCTTTACCATGTCTCTGACCAGATCGTCGTATAGACAATGCATGGGTTTCCCAATGTTGATCACGTTTTCGGGTATTAGCCATACACCATTCTTGGCGATCTCGTCCATTATTTCATTGCCGTCGTTCCTTTGTGGTTCGGCACCCAATAAAAGTGAAGTTGCTTGCTTCTGGCAACACTTTCC
>NW_024394577.1:0-8484 GCF_016617805.1 Bactrocera tryoni
TATTGCTATACGACAACTTTATGACAACTCCAATAACATCAAAACGGCAAAATAGCATAAATATGTAAAGTTCATATTTTTACGCAACCTGATATCGATTGCATATTGTGTGTGTACCAAAAAATCAATTCTGCACTTTAATTTAAGAATGTTAAATTGTTCCAAATACACTGTCGCTATTGCTATAGGAGAGTTCTATGACAACTCCAATAACATCAAAACGGCTAAATAGCATAAATATGTAAATTTCATATTTTTACGCATCTTGATATCGATTGCTTAAAGTGTATGTACTAAAAAATCGATTCTACACCTTAATATAAGATTGTGAAATTGTTTCAAATATACTGTCATTAGGTCTATACGACAACTCTATGACAACTCCAATAACATCAAAACGGCTAGTTAGCACAAATATGTAAAGCTCATATTTTTACGCAACTTGGTATCGATTGCTTAATGTGTATGTACTAAAAAATCAATTCTACACTTTAATATAAGATTGTGAAATTGTTTAAAATATACTGTCATTAGGGCTATACGACAACTGTATGACAACTCCAATAACATCAACACGGGTAATTAGCAAAAATATGTAAAGTTCATATTTTTACGCAACTTGATATCGATTGCTTAATGTGTATGTATCAAAAAATCGATTCTACACCTCAATTTAAGATATTGAAATTGCTCCAAATACACTGTCGCTATGGCTATACGACAACTCTACCACAACTCCAATAACATCAAAACGGCTAGTTAGCATAAATATTTAAAGTTCATACTTTTACTCATCTTGATATCAATTGCTAAATGCGCATGTATCGAAAAATCGATTCTACACCTTAATATATTATAATGTTAAATTGCTCCAAATACACTGTCGTTATGGCTATACGACAACTCTATGACAACTCCAATAACATCAAAACCGCTAGTTAGCACAAATATGTAAATATCATATTTTTACGCAACTTAATATCGATTGCTTAATGTCTATACACTAAAAAATCGACTCTACACCTTAATATAAGATTGTGAAATTGCTCCAAATACACTATCGCTATGGCAATACGACAACTCCATGACAACTCCAATAACATCAAAACGGCGAGTTAGCATAAATATGTAGAGTTCATACTTTTACGCAACTTGATATCGATTGCTTAATGTCTATATACTAAAAAATCAATTCTACACCTTAATTTAAGATTGCGAAATTGCTCCAAGTACAATGTCGTTATGGCTATACGACAACTCTATGAAAGCTCCAATAACATCAAAACGGCTAAATAGCATAAATATGTAAAGTTCATATTTTTACGCAACCTGATGTCGATTCCTTAATGTAGATGTACTAAAAAATCGATTCTTCACCCTAACCGAAGATTGTGAAGTTGTTCCATATACACTGTCGTTATGGCTATACGACAACTCTATGGCAACTCCAACAACATCAAAACCGCTAGTTAGCACAAATATGTAAATATCATATTTTTACGCAACTTGATATCGATTGCTTAATGTCTATATACTAAAAAATCGACTCTACACCTTAATATAAGATTGTGAAATTGCTCCAAAGACACTGTCGTTATGGCTATACGACAACTCTATGACAATTCCATTAACATCAAAAGGGCTAGCTAGCATAAATATGTAAAGTTCATATTGTTACGCAACTTGATATCGATTGCTTAATGTGTATGTACTAAAAAATCCGTTCTACACCTTAATATAAGATTGTGAAATTGCTCCAAATACACTGTCGTTATGGCTATACGACAACTCTATGAAAGCTCCAATAACATCAAAACGGCTAAATAGCATAAATATGTAAAGTTCATATTTTTACGCAACTTGATATCGATTGCATAATGTGTGTGTATTAAAAAATCATTTCTACACCTTAATTTAGGATTGTTAAATTGTTCCAAATAACTGTCGTTATGGCTATACGACAACTCTATGACAACTCCAATAACATCAAAACGGCTAGTTAGCATAAATATGTAAAGTTCATATTTTTGCTCAACTTGGTATCGATTTCTTAATGTGTGTGTACCAAAAATTCGATTCTACACATTAATATAAGCTTGTGAAGTTTTTCCATATACACTGTCGCTATTGCTGTAGGACAAATCTATGACAACTCCAATAACATCAAAACAGCTAGTTAGCATATATATGTAAAGTTCATATTTTTACGCAACTTGGTATCGATTGCTTAATGTGTATGTACTAAAAAATCGGTTCTACACTTTAATATAAGATTGTGAAATTTCTCCAAATACACTGTCGCTATGGCTATACGACAACTCTATGACAACTCCAATAACATCAAAACGGCTGAATAGCATAAAAATGTAAATTGTATATTTTTACGCAAGCTGATATCGATTGCTTAATGTGTATGTACTAAAAAATCGGTTCTACACTTTAATATAAGATTGTGACATTTCTCCAAATACACTGTCGCTATGGTAATACGACAACTCTATGACAACTCCAATAACATCAAAACGGCTGAATAGCATAAAAATGTAAAGTGTATATTTTTACGCAAGCTGATATCGATTGCTTAATGTGTATGTACTAAAAAATCGATTCTACACCTTAATATAAGATTGTGACATTTCTCCAAATACACTGTCGCTATGGTAATACGGCAACTCTATGACAACTCCAATAACATCAAAACAGCTAGTTAGCATAAATATGTAAAGTTCATATTTTTACGCAACTTGGTATCGATTGCTTAATGTGTATGTACTAAAAAATCGGTTCTACACTTTAATATAAGATTGTGAAATTTCTCCAAATACACTGTCGCTATGGCTATACGACAACTCTATGACAACTCCAATAACATCAAAACGGCTGGTTAGCATAAATATGTAAAGTTCATATTTTTACGCAACTTGATATCGATTGCTTAATGTGTATGTACTAAAAATCGGTTCTACACCTTAATATAAGATTGTGACATTTCTCCAAATACACTGTCGCTATGGCTATACGACAACTCTATGACAACTCCAATAACATCAAAACGGCTGAATAGCATAAAAATGTAAAGTGTATATTTTTACGCAAGCTGATATCGATTGCTTAATGTGTATGTACTAAAAAATCGGTTCTACACCTTAATATAAGATTGTGACATTTCTCCAAATACACTGTCGCTATGGTAATACGACAACTCTATGAAAACTCCACAAACATCAAAACGGCTAGTTAGCATAAATATGTAAAGTTCATATTTTTACGCAATTTGGTATCGATTGCTTAATGTGTATGTACTTAAAAATCGGTTCTACGCCATAATATAAGATTGTGAAATTGTTTCAAATATACTGTCGTTATGGCTATACGACAACTCTATGACAACTCCAATAACATCAAAACGGCTAAATAGCATAAATATGTAAAATTCATATTTTTACGCATCTTGATATCGATTGCTTAAAGTGTATGTACCAAAAAATCGATTCTACACCTTAATTTAAGATTGTGAAATTGCTCCAAATACACTGTCGCTATGGCTATACGACAACTCTATGACAACTCCACAAACATCAAAACGGCTAGTTAGCATAAATATGTAAAGTTCATATTTTTACGCAACTTGGTATCGATTGCTTAATGTGTATGTACTAAAAAATTGGTTCTACACCTTAATATAAGAATGTGAAATTGCTCCAAATACACTGTCGGTATGGCTATGCGACAACTCTATGACAACTCCAATAACATCATAACGGCTAAATAGCATAAATATGTAAAGTTCATATTTTTACGCAACCTGATATCGATTGCATAATGAATTTGTACCAAAAAATCAAATCTACACCTTAATTTAGAATTGTTAAATTGATCCAAATACACTATCGTTATGGCTATACGACAACACTATGACAACTCCAATAACATCAAAACGGCGAGTTAGCATAAATATGTAAAGTTCATATTTTTACGCAACTTGATATCGATTGCTTAATGTGTATGTACCAAAAAATCGGTTCTACACCTTAATATAAAATTGTGACATTGCTCCAAATACACTGTCGCTATGGCTATACGACAACTTTATGAAAGCTCCAATAACATCAAAACGGCTAGTTAGCATATATATAAAGTTCATATTTTTACGCAACTTGATATCGATTGCTTAATGTGTATGTATCAAAAAATCGATTCTACACCTTAACTTAGGATTGTGAAATAGCTCCAAAGACACTGTCGGTATGGCTATACGACAACTCTATGAAAGCTCCAATAACATCAAAACGGCAAAATAGCATAAATATGTAAGGTTCATATTTTTACGCAACCTGATATCGATTGCATATTGTGTGTGTACCAAAAAATCAATTCTGCACTTTAATTTAAGAATGTTAAATTGTTCCAAATACACTGTCGCTATTGCTATAGGAGAGTTCTATGACAACTCCAATAACATCAAAACGGCTAAATAGCATAAATATGTAAATTTCATATTTTTACGCATCTTGATATCGATTTCTTAAAGTGTATGTACTAAAAAATCAAATCTACACCTTAATATAAGATTGCGAAATTGCTCCAAATACACTGTCGCTATGGCTATACGACAACTCTATGACAACTCCACAAACATCAGAACGGCTAATTAACAGAAATATGTAAAGTTCATATTTTTACGCACCTCGATATCGATTGCTTAATGCGTATGTATCAAAAATTCGATTCTACACCTTAACATAAGGTTGTGAAGTTGTTCCATATACACTGTCGCTCTTGCTGTAGGACAACTCTATGACAACTCCATTAACATCAAAAGGTCGAGCTAGCATAAATATGTAAAGTTCATATTTTTACGCAACTTGGTATCGATTGCTTAATGTGTGTGTACCAGAAATTCGATTCTACACCTTAATATAAGCTTGTGAAATTTCTCCAAATACACTGTCGCTATTGCTATACGACAACTTTATGACAACTCCAATAACATCAAAAGGTCGAGCTAGCATAAATATGTAAAGTTCATATTTTTACGCAACTTGATATCGATTGCTTAATGTGTGTGTACCAGAAATTCGATTCTACACCTTAACATAAGGTTGTGAAGTTGTTCCATATACACTGTCGCTATTGCTGTAGGACAACTCTATGACAACTCCATTAACATCAAAAGGTCTAGCTAGCATAAATATGTAAAGTTCATATTTTTACGCAACTTGATATCGATTGCTTAATGTGTGTGTACCAGAAATTCGATTCTACACCTTAATATAAGCTTGTGAAGTTGTTCCATATACACTGTCGCTATTGCTATAGGACAACTCTATGACAACTCCAATAACATCAAAACGGCTTGTTAGCATAAATATGTAAAGTTCATATTTTTACGCATCTTGATATCGATTGCTTAATGTGTATGTATCAAAAAATCGATTCTACACTTTAATATAAGCTTGTGAAGTTGTTCCATATACACTGTCGCTATTGCTGTAGGACAACTCTATGACAACTGCAATAACATAAAAACGGCTAATTAGCATAAATATGTAAAGTTCATATTTCTACGCAACTTGATATCGATTGCTTAATGTGTATGTACCAAAAAATCAATTCTACACCTTAATTAAGGATTGTTAAATTGTTCCAAATATACTGTCGTTGTGGCTATACGACAACTCTATGACAACTCCAATAACATCAAAACGGCGGGTTAGCATAAATATGTAAAGTTCATATTTTTACGCAACCTGATATCGATTGCATAATGTGTGTGTATTAAAAAATCATTTCTACACCTAAATTTAATATTGTTAAATTTTTCCAAATATACTGTCGTTTTGGCTATACGACAACTCTATGACAATTCCATTAACATCAAAAGGGCTAGCTAGCATAAATATGTAAAGTTCATATTGTTACGCAACTTGATATCGATTGCTTAATGTGTATGTACTAAAAAATCCGTTCTACACTTTAATATAAGATTGTGAAATTGCTCCAAATACACTGTCGTTATGGCTATACGACAACTCTATGAAAGCTCCAATAACATCAAAACGGCTAAATAGCATAAATATGTAAAGTTCATATTTTTACGCAACTTGATATCGATTGCATAATGTGTGTGTATTAAAAAATCATTTCTACACCTTAATTAAGGATTGTTAAATTGTTCCAAATATACTGTCGTTGTGGCTATACGACAACTCTATGACAACTCCATTAACATCAAAAAGGGCTAGCTAGCATAAATATGTAAAGTTCATATTTTTACGCAACTTGATATCGATTGCTTAATGTGTGTGTACCGGAAATTCGATTCTACACCTTAATATAAGCTTGTGAAGTTGTTCCATATACACTGTCGCTATTGCTGTAGGACAACTCTATGACAACTCCAATAACATCAAAACGGCTAGTTAGCTTGAATATGTAAAGTTCATATTTTTACGCAACTTGATATCGATTGCTTAATGTGTATGTACCAAAAAATCTGTTCTACACCTTAATATAAGATTGTGAAATTGCTCCAAATACACTGTCGTTATGGCTATACGACAACTCTATGAAAGCTCCAATAACATCAAAACGGCTAAATAGCATAAATATGTAAAGTTCATATTTTTACGCAACTTGATATCGATTGCATAATGTGTGTGTATTAAAAAATCATTTCTACACCTTAATTTAGGATTGTTAAATTGTTCCAAATATACTGTCGTTGTGGCTATACGACAACTCTATGACAATTCCAATAACATCAAAATAGCTAGTTAGCATAAATATGTAAAGTTCATATTGTTACGGAACTTGGTATCGATTGCTTAATGTGCGTGTACCAAAAATTCGATTCTACACCTTAATATAAGCTTGTGAAGTTGTTCCAAAGACACTGTCGGTATGGCTATACGACAACTCTATGAAAGCTCCAATAACATCAAAACGGCAAAATAGCATAAATATGTAAAGTCCATATTTTTACGCAACCTGATATCGATTGCATATTGTGTATGTACCAAAAAATCAATTCTGCACTTTAATTTAAGAATGTTAATTTGTTCCAAATACACTGTCGCTATTGCTATAGGACAGTTCTATTACAACTCCAATAACATAAAAACGGCTAAACAGCATAAATATGTAAAGTTCATATTTTTACGCAACCCGATATCGATTGCATAATGTGTATGTTCCAAAAAATCAATTCTACACCTTAATTAAGGATTGTTAAATTGTTCCAAATACATTGTCGCTATTGCTATACGACAACTCTATGACAACTCCACAAACATCAGAACGGCTAATTAACAGAAATATGTAAAGTTCATATTTTTACGCAACTTGATATCGATTGCTTAATGTGTGTGTACCAAAAATTCGATTCTACACCTTAATATAAGCTTGTGAGGTTTTTCCATATACACTGTCGCTATTGCTGTAGGACAACTCTATGACAACTCCAATAACATCAAAACAGCTAGTTAGCATAAATATGTAAAGTTCATATTTTTACGCAACTAGGTATCGATTGCTTAATGTGTATGTACTAAAAAATCGGTTCTACACCTTAATATAAGATTGTGAAATTGCTCCAAATACACTGTCGCTATGGCTATACGACAACTCCAATAACATCAAAACGGCGAGTTAGCATAAATATGTAAAGTTCATATTTTTACGCAACTTGATATCGATTGCTTAAATTGTATGTGTTGGAATAAAATATATTGTATTTTATTGTAAAAATTACAAGTTTTGAGAGGATAAAATATTTGATCTGCCAGTCATAGTTCTAATCCAATAAAAATCTACATAACAGTAAACTGCGAAAGCAGGTGTAAGTGAACAATGCGATAAATAAGAACACAAACTAAACATCGCAGTGTTGCCAGACTAATGCAAAATCTTATACATACATCTTAAGCTTATTCTTATACAATTTCAACAGTTTGTACTAAAAAATCGATTCTACACCTTAATATAAGATTGTGAAATTGCTCCAAATACACTGTCGCTATGGCTATACGACAACTCTATGAACACTCCAATAACATAACAACGGCTAAATAGCATAAATATGTAAAGCTCATATTTTTATGCAACCTGATATCGATTGCATAATGTGTATGTTCCAAAAAATCAATTCTACACCTTAATTAAGGATTGGTTAATTGTTCCAAATACACTGTCGTTATGGCTATACGACAACTCTATGACAACTCCAATAACATCAAAACGGCTAGTTAGCACAAATTTGTAAAGTTCATATTTTTGCTCAACTTGGTATCGATTGCTTAATGTGTGTGTACCAAAAATTCGACTCTACACCTTAATATAAGCTTGTGAAGTTTTTCCATATACACTGTCGCTATTGCTGTAGGACAACTCTATGACAACTCCAATAACATCAAAACAGCTAGTTAGCATAAATATGTAAAGTTCATATTTTTACGCAACTTGATATCGTTGCTTATTGTGTAT
>NW_024394578.1:0-2058 GCF_016617805.1 Bactrocera tryoni
CTTCGTCAACTTACAGAAATTCGCATAAAGCAAAAACGGCAGTTCATTTGAAAAAATTCCACAATTTTTCATTTAGGTATAAAACCGAATTTCTGGCATGTACACATTTAGAAATCCACGTCAAGCAGCTTCAAATCATTAGCTTCACATATTAAAGTCAACTAATTTTCTTCATCTTACTGAAATTGGCACAAAGTCAAAACGGCAGTGGATTTGGGAAATTCCAGAATTTTACATTTAGGTATAAACTGGATTTCTGGCATGTACACATTTAGAAATCCATGTCAAGTTGCTTCAAATCATTAGCTTCACATATTAAAGTTAATTAATCTTCTTCACCTTACTGAAGTTGGCATAAAACCATAACGGCAGTGCATTTGGAAAAATTCCACAATTTTACATTTAGATATAAAACCGATTTTCTTTCATGTACACATTTAGAAATCCATATCAAGTTGCTTTAAATCATTAGCTTAACATATTAAAGTTAATTATACCTCACCATCTTACTCATGTTGACATAAGACCATAACGACAGTGCATTTGGAAAGTTCCAGAATTTTACATTTAAGTATAAAACCGACTTTCTTGCATGTACACATTTAGAAATCCATATCAAGTTACCTCAAATCATTAGCTTAACATATTAAAGTTAATTAACCCTCACTATCTTACTCAAGTTGACATAAGACCATAACGGCAGTGCATTTGGAAAAATTCCATAATTTTACATTTAGGTATAAAACCGACTTTCTCGCATGTACGCATTAAAAAATTCATATCAAGTTGTTTCAAATTAACAAATTTACATAATAAAGTTAATTAATCTTCTTCATCTTACTGAAGTTGGCATAAAGCCATAACGGCAGTTCATTTGGAAATATTCCACAATTTTACATTTAGGTATAAAACCGACTTTCTTGCATGCAAACATTTAGAAATCCATATCAAGTTGCTTCAAAGCATTGGCTTAACATATTAAAGTTAATTAACCTTCCTCATCTTACAGAAGTTCGCATAAAGCAAAAACGGCAGTGCATTTGGAAAAATTCCACAATTTTTCATTTAGGTATAAAACCGAATTTCTGGCATGTACACATTTAGAAATCCACGTCAAGTTGCTTCAAATCATTAGCTTCAGATATTAAAGTTAATTAATTTTCTTCATCTTACTGAAATTGGCACAAAGTCAAAACGGCAGTGGATTTGGAAAATTCCAGAATTTTACATTTAGGTATAAACTGAATTTCTGGCATGTACACATTTAGAAATCCATGTCAAGTTGCTTCAAATCATTAGCTTCACATATTAAAGTTAATTAATCTTCTTCATCTTACTGAAGTTGGCATAAAACCATAACGGCAGTGCATTTGGAAAAATTCCACAATTTAACATTTAGATATAAAACCGACCTTCTTTCATGTACACATTTAGAAATCCATATCAAGTTGCTTTAAATCATTAGCTTAACATATTAAAGTTAATTATACCTCACCATCTTACTCATGTTGACATAAGACCATCACGACAGTGCATTTGGAAAGCTCCACAATTTTGCATTTAAGTATCAAACCGACTTTCTTGCATGTACACATTTAGAAATCCATATCAAGTTGCTTCAAATTATTAAATTCACATACTAAAGTTAATTAAACTTCTTCATCTTACTGAAGTTGGCATGAAGCCACAACGGCAGTGCATTTGGAAAAATTCCACAATTTTACATTTAGGTATAAAACCGACTTTCTGGCAAGTACACATTTGGAAATCCACATCAAATTGTTTTAAATCATAAGCTTCACATATTAAAGTTAATTAACTTTCTTCATCTTACTAAAATTGTCATAAAGCCATAACGGTAGTGCATTTGGAAAAATTCCACAATTTTACATTTAGGTATAAAACCGACTATCTTGCATGTACACATTTAGAAATCCATATCAAGTTGCCTCAAACTTTTAAAGTCACATTTTAAAGTTAATTAATCTTCTTCATCTTACTGAAGTTGGCATAAAGCCAAAAGTGCATTTGGAAAATTCCAGAATTTTATATTTAGGT
>NW_024394579.1:0-7914 GCF_016617805.1 Bactrocera tryoni
ATAAATTTGTTTCGATAGTAAGATCACCGTTATAAAAGAAAAGCCCAACAGAATTTTTAGATATTAACTGCTTACTTATCTTCCACTTAATAAATAATGCCGACTATCATTTGAAAATATAATAAAGGCTTCCTCACCAACTTTTATATCAACATAAAAAATAAGCTGTAATCATTTACAGCAAGAAGCGTTTTCAGCCTTTTTTGTTTCGAACTTATTGTCGCTTAAATAAAATGCCGCAATAATAATAAGCAAGAAGCTGTTAGGC
Source organism: Bactrocera tryoni (assembly GCF_016617805.1). Taxonomy (NCBI): domain Eukaryota; kingdom Metazoa; phylum Arthropoda; class Insecta; order Diptera; family Tephritidae; genus Bactrocera; species Bactrocera tryoni. The sequence continues at coordinate 269 of NW_024394579.1, forward strand.
AAATGCCCAAAGATACTCATACGTCATGTCCCACATTGTCTTACATCAAATATGCTCAGATATTTGTGCATGCGTGTGTGCAAGCAAGAAAAGGCAAGTCGCGTTTGCTGTTTTTAATGAGGCCTTTCATAACTGAGGAATTATTTATTTACACACAAAAGCCATGACGGTTGTGGCGCTCTGCTGGTTTAATTAAATTATTTGCCCACGACTTTAAGGCGCGTCAACTGGAACAAATAGCTAACGCCTGTGCAATGTTCACCTTTTATTGCCCAGTTAGTACACACTTTAGTGTAGTTGGCAGTGAATTATGATTATTTTGGCGTGAATTATCCAACCGCTGTCCACTTTTTTACTTCTATTTATTCCTAAGATGCCTGTGTGCAGGTTAAAAACACGGAGCATGGCTGAAATTAGGATTCAACTCAACACTATAAATAAGGTCAATAGTTAACTTCGGGTATGAGAAAATGTGTGACGCGCAAACTCACAAGCTTAATAAACCTCAGTTTTTGCGACGATATGTGACAATGGATGAGACATAGTGCCACCATTTCACCCGGAAGTCCAATCAACAGTCATCCTAGTGCACTGGATATGGTGATCCCCCTGCAGAGCTTTTAACTTCGTGAACCCTTTTGCTAAAGGCGAGTAGTTCAGAAGACCTTTCTTTCTTTACTTCATCTTCAGTAGTATAATACAACTGATGCCTTCTTTACTCTCTTTACAATATTTGGCTTCTAGGAAAACTTTTTATTAAGGATAAGCCACAGTTATTTCACTTTATTAACAGGAGGAAGGACTTAGGAAAGCAGCGTTTGCTTAGTAACTCGTGGAGTAATTGGAAACTCTTCAGAAGTCTCATACTTCGAGTTCTTTAAGTAGATAATTCACTACCAATATCTGGACAGTAGGGAAATTATTCCACTACCAAAATAATTTTGGAGACAAGATAGCGCACTTTCAATAGGGAAACTTATTTAAATGGAGGCTTTACTAAATATCCTTAAGCCACTTCAGAGCAAAAAGTCTTGAATATAATACCAAACAGAAATACAGCTTCTTTCAAAGTACCCCCGAAGTTAACTGAAATAATAAAAGTAGTCTAGTAAAGATAGTATCGAACAAGATATCTACGCAAAATCTGCATAAAATATTATGTAAGGCAGCGAGGTGAGGTGTTAAAGAAAGCTATTTCTAACATGTTTGGCTTATAAAGCCTTCATATAACATAAATGATATAAGAAACGCTGAGTTACTAGTCGCCACAGGTTCTTTATATAAATATATTATAATAATCAGGGATAAATGGCGTCATAATAGATTGTCATATTCTCGAAACTAAGAAAAGTACTATCAGTACATATGAGTAAGTATGTCTTCTTTTTTTAATTGGCGTAGACACCGCTTAGGCGGTAATAGCCGAGTTTACAACAGCGCAAGTCGGTCTTCGTTTTCGCTGTTTTGCTCAAATTGGAGATTCCAATTATAGTCCTTCTTCACCTTATCTTTACAACAGAGTAGAGGTTTCCTTCTTCCCCTGCTTAGCCCGGTGGCTCCAGCGTCGAATACTCTCAGAACTGGATTGTTTTAATTCATTCGGGCTACATGGTCTATCCTGCGTAGCCGCTTACTTTTGATTCGCTGAATTATGTCAATGTCGATGTATGTCTCGTACAGCTCATCGGTCCATCGACTTCGGTATTCGCCGTCGCCAATGCGTAAAGGATTATAAATCTGGCGCAGAACCTTCTTATCGCCATTCAGCTCTGCAGCTCGAATTATTTTCTCCAGAAGTAAATTGTAGAAGTCACACGAAAGCGAGTCGCCTTGCCTGCAACCTCTTTTGGTATCAAACGGCTCGGAGAGGTCCTTCTCGATCCTGATACCAAGGGGATTCAGACAAATTGGCATACAGGAAGTTCGCCATATCCTAATGTTATGTTTTCACTGCCATTCAGCAGGCTGGCGAAGTGTTCCCTCCATAACTTCAGTATGCCTGAGCATCAGTCACTAGATCACTTCTGGAGATTCTACAAGATTATGCCCCTATTTCGATACCATCTATTAGTCGCAGCATCTTTTCATAGAATTTTTTAGTATTAAGCAAATACGTCTTTTATGAAATAAATATATGTACATTAAGAACTTTTCCCCAAAAGGTTCTGAAGGTCCCGAAAATTTCTGAAGAGTATGCAATTAAGAACTTAGTCACTAATATGACAATCGCTAGATTATGAATAGAAAATGCTGGCCAATGGCAATTAGGAGTCACGTCATAGCGCAACAGGGTATTTATGTGACTGTCATTCAAAATTTTTTACAAATAATATGTCACATACTTTTCTCATACAGAGCGAGGTCATGCTATTTGAAAAATGGCACGAAGGGAAGGGTTCATAGGTGGAACAGCTGAAACTGATAAAATTTGGTATTCATTATTCGGGAACAGCAAACAAAGGAATGTTCTTATTAGACATATAAGTAGTACGCTGTTTGTCAGCTGGTACTATGTAAAGTGAAATGCGTCTGTTACTGTTGAATTTATTACTCATTGCGGCAGCTGCAGATAAGTTGAATAGTGCGACACTTTCAAACAACGGCGACAGCGGGATTAGGTAAGGAGTTGCAGAAGATAGTGCCAACAAAGGCAAGGCAAAAATAGCTCAAGCTGTTTAAGAAGAGAAGCAACAAAAAAGCGCAAGGAAATGAGCGTCTTGATTCACACGCGCCTAAGCACACACGGGTCGCAGTAATCCGGCCGGACGTGGGATGGCATCACGTCAACAGAGGGGTGACAAAGGCCAATATGTGGCATAAAGTAAATTTCAGTTACGTCAAAGAAATTTAAAAAACGCGGTGTGTTGGCGTTCCACAACATGTGTGAGTGTGTGTGTAGTTTCAGGATAAGCCCTGATTTGGTTCATAAATCGAATTAATTTTTCATATAAGGAAATATATAGAGTTATTTAATAAATAATATTTTAGAATTTGTTTCTGATTTTGTTTTTTTATTAACAAAATAATGGTTCAGTTCTCGTAAAGTTGCGTCCAATCACCGATAGATATAATAATCGGTTTCGCACCATGTTTACTGTAGTGGATAATGCGCATCCTCAGAAACACAGCACAGGGCGCACCGGAGACACTATTGCTGCTGTGAAGCAGAGCATCGAAGAAGATTCAAATGACACCATTTGCTATCGCAAACAGCAATTGGAGCTGGCGCCATACACTTTATGGACATTTGTTTTTGAAGGATTTTGGTTTGCGGGCTTACCAAATGCTATTCATGCAAGAATTGAAGTCGAAATATATTCTAGCGCATCTTACGTTCAGTAAATGGGCCCAAATCGAGTTGACAACCAAATCGATTTTCTGCTCACTTTTGTTCAAATGGGTACGTTGATGAAGAAAATTATCGCATTTGGAGTGCTGATAACTCATAAGCCATTGTATAGACACCTTAACACTGTTTGGTGTGATCTATGAGCAGATCAAATTATTGGTCCACACTTCTTTAAAAATGAAGCCAGTCTTAATGCTACAGTCACTGGAGATAGGGACACGATGAATGATTTTATCGTGCCTGTATTTCTAGGCGTATCAAGGTTCCAATAAGACGTAAATTTAAATTCAGCAGTAAATTATTGAAGGAAGATTATGGTAAGAATATTATCCTCCGTCTTGGTCTGCGGCGTGGCATTGTGGGGTTATGCTTCTCTACGATACTAAGCTCGAGAGAGTTGACACCTAGAAAGCGAATATTCACCGTGTTATTGGTGCATATGGCCTCGTTTGCTTCAAAAAGTGTTCAAAATTTTGGCTTTTCTCCTCAAATATATCTGAGCCAAGCGTTGTTCGCCCATTTTGTGTGGCAGCTAAATGCTTACTGGTCCGATCTGAACAATTCCTTCAAAACTTATCAAATGCTGCCTGGGTGAATGATCTATGCCAAACTTCGTGAACATATTTTGTCAAAGTTGTTCATGGACTACATTTTGACACATTCGTTTGTATGGCTTCGATATGTTACAATGGATCAAAAGCTATGATTCTATCAAATAAGCGGCTTCTGAGGAAGAAACGGAAAGATAAGTTCGCGTATATACAGTCAGACCGAGGAACAGACATTCAACAACAGCAATGCGTTACTTGATGAACATTACGCTAACGGTACAGATGTTGGCTTTTTCGAGGGCTTCGTGAATAACGACAGTGAGAATGCTTTCAACGAGTTAATCGCCAACCTAAGCACAATTGCATGCGACTCTGGTAAACAATTAGTAAGCACAGTAATCAATGCAAATGTCGAAGGTACAACGCCTGTCGACAACACAACACCCATCCCACTGACAGCAGCGGTGTCGGCAGCCACAATGAACGCTGGTGCTGCCAATAATAATATTGTGGACTACCACAATGTGTCATTATCGCTGAATAAGTGGTGGCTTAACGCCATAAATTCAATGATAGTTGGGTGACAAATACACAAAATATTTACAGCAACTACGACGGCTAAGTATTAGACCCCTGCCATCCAATCAATTCGAAATTCAACTGCACACAGACTGATCTCTGCTCGGACCGCAGACGCTCCCGCTCTATGAGGCGTTGCTGGTGAGTAAGCACACAATTTGCATAGAGTTTATTGCTTGTAGTATGTATTGCTCCCGGCATGAAATCTCTACAGTCAACTAAATATTTATATAAAATAATATAAATAAATAAATATAAAATTTTAACAAATTAGCCACAGGCAATAGCTAGTAACATACGTAAGCCGACTTAACTTTTCTACGTATTTCGCCGGTGCGAACTGTTCTTTTTCCTTATTGGTGTAGACACCTCTTACACGAGTTTACAGTAGCTTCTTCCTCTTCGCTGTTTGGCGCCAATCGGAGATTCTAAGTGTAGCCAGCCATCTGTTCAACATGAACTGATTCAATATCATCGGCATACGCATGCAGCTGTACGTCCTTATAGAAGATTGTACTTTCCCTACTCAGCAATAGGTTGGAGAAATTACACGATAAGGAGTCCCCTTAACCGAAACCTCGCCTGGTAACGAAATGCTCGGAGAGGTTCTTCCGGATCCTGACATAGCTTTTGACGTTGTTCAACATCAGTTTACACAGCCGTATTACCATTGCGGGGATAACAAGTTCGGACATAGTGGCATAGAGGCAGTCCTGGTTCTTGCTGTCAAAAGCGGCTTTATAATCGACAAATAGGGAGTGCGTGGCGTTTTTATTTTCACGGGTCTTTTCGAAGATTTGGCGCATGGTGAATATTCAGTTAGTTGATGATTTTTCAATCCTAAAGCCACACTGGTAAGGTCCAAACAGCTTGGTGAGCTGCAGCCTTTCTCACAATACACTCGATAGAACCTTACAGGTATGTGCTATGTTGAGGAGGCTTTTCCCACGGTAGTTAACGTAGATTGAGGGGTCTCCCTTTTTGTGGATTGCGCGAAGCACACTTATATTCTAATCGCCGGGCATGCTTTATTTAACAAAGAAGCTGATGCAGGCCCCATGGGGCCTATATACATTATTGAGTATTATGTTTGGTTGCATACCGCATACCGAATATGCATATTTGGTTGTATGAGAGATTTCGATCCAAGTCGACTAAAATTTATTAATTTCCGTTAGTTGTTTTCACTGGCAGGTAATTAAAATATGCTTCGGATATTTTCAGTTGTAGTAATTTGACCTCGTAGAACTTAACTTTGACTTAACAATTAACGAATGTTTTTTGGATAAAAATATGTTTTTTTTTTTTTTAATCTAGCTATGATAGGTAATACATTTGCTGTAACAATCGACAATGATTCCATAGTGGAAAGCTATGAGACTTCCAAATGCCATTCTTTGTGTCTGAAGAGAAGGAATCAGTCGCTGAGTGCGAAATCCGTTGAATATGGTGGGTGTACCCTAGTGGCATTTACGCAGAAATAGATTTCTCATAACTTGTTTTTCCCAGACAGCACAAAAACTCGCCTTGCGACATGTAATGCTTTTAAAACTATTCACAGCCTACTTACTGCTAAGTTACTGTAAAAAAAGGACGCTAACAAAGTTCCTTAGATGAGTGAGCGATTTTTGGAAATTTCACTTTCTTTAAAAGTAATTCATTTATTAGAAATATGCAGGATTCAATTTAATAAAAGCAGATAAAGAAGCTCATCGCCCATGCTTATCGCTTATGCTTACGTACGTCTACATGTGACTGTTCATTATCCAAATGGCATTTTTGAACGCCTCTGCATTATCAAGTTAGAGCTGATTCCACAGCTCTGAAGCTTTAAAAAGTTATTCTACTCGGCATGCAAATGAGTTCGGTGTTAGCGCTCGCACCGTAGACGCCCTCGTTGCCGCCTAAACTAACGTAGCAACGCTATCCAACGCTGTTGGGCAAATATTTATCTGTTGATTTCGACATTGCACTTTTACTCCTTTGTCGTCGACATTTTGTTGATTTTGCCCCAAATGCCTAGCACGCCCAGTCGAAGATGTATGTGTGTAAAGGAATATATTTGCAGTCCTGCAAAATTAAATTAACGTATATTTTTGTAAAATTTATTTGAAAGGAAAAGGATTGGCTAGAGTAAGTGACACCTTGCATCCGTTTGTGGTTTCACCGAACACAGCGTGGGCGTTATGCAAATTGATAGTATTAGGTGCCGAAAAAATATTAGTTGGGTTAGTTTTGTATGGATATCTTGCAGAATTGGTAAAATTTTTGTTGATTTAAAAAGAGTTGCGCAGACATCATTAACTATGACCATACGAGTACTGGCTTGCCACTAAATAAAGAGTAGATTGACTTGCATAGAGGAAAGTTCTCTCGCATAGTTTTGGTTGCACTTATAATTCATAAAATTTTATTGGCACTCATAAAAGTTTCTGTAAAATTTTTGGCATATTAATTTATGGATGAATATTTGTGGCACTTTCTCCGGCTTGAATCTTTCATATCATATGCTGACCCAAAAAAGGTACTTGTGGAAGCAATTTAGAAATATATAACAAGTGTAATGAGGTCAGGAATGAATTATTTTTATCAAATAGCTTATATTTGATCGTTTCAGATACCAAAGTATACTAAAGTCTCTGAAGGGTCTATCAGCAAACGAAAGTACTAGGTATAGCGACGACCTCTGGTGTTCTATTGAATAACTTATGCAGGATAAAGAAAACAATCATAGGTATAAATAGATAGAGAGACGCCATTGCTGGCGGAATATTATAGACGGAATTACAGCTACCAAAATAGGGTACAGACTGACGGAAGCAGTGGCTTTGAAAAGTTTTAGACTGATTTTGACCTTTTTCAATTGAGACGTTCAAATACAATACTTGTGAAGCATTTACTGTGATATTTTCATTCTTCTTCTTCTTTATTAGCATAAACACTGCTTACGCGATTATAGTTGAGTTTTCTCCACCTATTTTTTTCAACGGAGTGGAGGACTTTTTCTTCCTCTGCTTCTACCGTCAAGTACTACGCCGAAAACTCTCAGAGATCGAGTGATTTCATCCATACGGGCGAGAAAGACTTGGCGTCAGCAAGTTTGGTTGATTTAGCTTGAACTGTTTACAGGTATGATATGACTACAAATGTATTGGTGGGCATGATCA
>NW_024394580.1:0-2881 GCF_016617805.1 Bactrocera tryoni
CTTACTGAAGTTGGCATAAAGCCATAACGGCAGTGCATTTGGAAAAATCCACAATTTTACATTAAGGTATAAAACCGATTTTCTTGCATATCCACATTTAGAAATACATATGAATTTGCTTCAAATCATTAACTTCATATATTAAAGTTAATTTACCTTCTTCATCTTACTGAAGTTGGCATAAAGCCATAACGGCAGTGCATTTGGAAAAAATTCACAATTTTACATTTAGGTATAAAACCGATTTTCTTGCATATCCACATTTAGAAATACATATCAGGTTGCTTCAAATCATTAACTTCATATATTAAAGTTAATTTACCTTCTTCATCTTACAGAAGTTGGCATAAAGGCAAAACGGCAGTGCATTGGGAAAAATTTCACAATTTTACATTTAGGTATAAAACCGATTTTCTTGCATATCCACATTTAGAAATACATAAGAATTTGCTTCAAATCATTAACTTCATATATTAAAGTTAATTTACCTTCTTCATCTTACTAAAGTTGGCATAAAGCCAAAACGGCAGTGCATTTGGAAAAAATCCACAATTTTACATTTAGGTATAAAACCGATTTTCATCCATATCCACATTTAGAAATACATATGAATTTGCTTCAAATCATTAACTTCATATATTAAAGTTATTTTACCTTCTTCATCTTACAGAAGTTGGCATAAAGCCATAACGGCAGTGCATTTGGAAAAAATCCACAATTTTACATTTAGGAATAAAACCGATTTTCTTGCATATCCACATTTAGAAATACATATGAATTTGCTTCAAATCATTAACTTCATATATTAAAGTTAGTTTACCTTCTTCATCTTACTGAAGTTGGCATAAAGCCATAACGGCAGTCCTTTTGGAAAAAATCCACAATTTTACATTTAGGTATAAAACCGATTTTCTTGCATATCCACATTTAGAAATCCATACCAAGTTGCTTCAAATTATCAGCTTCACATAGTCAAGTTAATTAACCTTCTTTCTCTTACAGAAGCTGGCATAAAGCCAAAACGGCAGTGCATTTTGAAAAATTCCATAATTTTACATTTAGGTATAAAACCGATTTTCTCGCATGTACACATTTAGAAAGGCATATCAGGTTGCTTCAAATCACTAACTTCATATATTAAAGTTATTTTACCTTCTTCATCTTACTGAAGTTGGCATAAAGCCATAACGGCAGTGCATTTGGAAAAAATCCACAATTTTACATTTAGGAATAAAACCGATTTTCTTGCATATCCACATTTAGAAATACATATGAACTTGCTTCAAATCATTAACTTCATATATTAAAGTTAGTTTACCTTCTTCATCTTACTGAAGTTGGCATAAAGCCATAACGGCAGTGCATTTGGAAAAAATCCACAATTTTACATTTAGGTATAAATCCGATTTTCTTGCATATCCACATTTAGAAATCCATACCAAGTTGCTTCAAATTATCAGCTTCACATAGTCAAGTTAATTAACCTTCTTCCTCTTACAGAAGCTGGCATAAAGCCAAAACGGCAGTGCATTTTGAAAAATTCCATAATTTTACATTTAGGTATAAAACCGACGTTCTTGCATGTACACATGTAGAAATCAACATCGAGTTGCTTCAATTGATTAGCTTAACATTTTCAAGTTAATTAACATTCTTCATCTTACAGAAGTTGGCATAAAACCAAAGCAGTGCATTTATTAATTACATTATTTTACATTTGTATAAAACCGATTTCCTTGCATGTACACATTTAGAAATCCGTACCAAGTTGCTTCATATGATTAGTTTCACATTTTAAAGTTAATTAACTTTCTTCACCTCACAGAATTTGGCACAAAGCCAAAAGGGCAGTGCATTGGGAAAAATTCCACAGTTTTACATTTAGGTATAAAACCGATTTTCTTTCATATACACCTCAAGATATACATTTGAAGTTTCTTCAAATCGTTAACTTCATATATTAAAGTTAATTGACCTTATTCACCTCACAGAGGTTGGCATAAAGCCAAACCGGCAGTGCATTTTGAAAATTCCACAAATTCACATTGAGGTATAAAACCGATTTTCCTACATTTAAGCATTTAGCAACCCATATCAAGTTGCTTCAAATCATTATCGTCACATATCAAAGTTAATTAACCTTCTTCACCTTACAGAAGTTGGCATAAAGCCAAAACGGTAGTGCATTTGGAAAAAATCCACAATTTTACATTTAGGAATAAAACCGATTTTCTTGCATATCCACATTTAGAAATACATATGAATTTGCTTCAAATCATTAACTTCATATATCAAAGTAAATTTACCTTCTTCATCTTACTGAAGTTGGCACAAAGCCATAACGGCAATGCATTTGGGAAAATTCCACAATTTTACATTTAGGTGTAAAACAGATTTTCTTGCATATCTACATTTAGAATCACGTATGAAGTTGTTTCAAATCATTAACTTCATATAATAAAGTTAATTAACCTTCTTCATCTTACTGAAGTTGGCATAAAGCCATAACGGTAGTGTATTTGGAAAAAATCCACAATTTTACATTTAGGTATAAAACCGATTTTCCTACATTTAAGCATTTAGCAACCCATATCAAGTTGCTTCAAATCATTATCGTCACATATCAAAGTTAATTAACCTTCTTCATCTTACTGAAATTGGCATAAAGCCATAACGGCAGTGCATTTGGAAGAATTCGACAATCTTATATTTAGGTATAATGTCGATTTTCTTGTATATACACATTTAGCAGTCGATATTGAGTTGCTTCAAATCATTAATAGCAAATATTTAAGATAATTAACCTTCTACATCTTGCTGAAGTTGGCACAAAGCCATAACGGCAGTGCATTTGGAAGAATTCGACAATCTTATATTCAGG
>NW_024394581.1:0-4854 GCF_016617805.1 Bactrocera tryoni
TTTTACATCTTAATTTAAAATTGTAAAATTGTTCCAAATACACTGTCGCTATTGCTATAGGGCAACTCTATGACAACTCCAATAACAGCAAAAAGACTAATTAGCATAAATATGTAAAGTTCATATTTTTATGCTACCTGATATCGATTCCTTAATGTATATGTACAAAAAAATCGATTCTACATCTTAACCGAAGATTGTGAAGTTGTTTCATATACACTGTCGCTATTGCTATAGGACAACTCTATGACAACTCCAATAACACCAAAACGGCAAAATAGCATAAATATGTAAAGTTCATGTTTTTACGCAACCTGATATCGATTGCGTAATGTGTATGTATCAAAAAATCGATTCTACACCTTAAAATAAGATTGTGAAATTGCTCCAAATGCACTGTCGCTATGACTATACGACAACTCTATGACAACTCCAATAACATCAAAACGGCGAGTTAGCATAAATATGTAAAGTTCATATTTTTACGCAACTTGATATCGATTACTTAATGTGTATAAACTAAAAAATCGATTCTACACCTTAATGCAAGATTGTGAAATTGCTCCAAATACACTGTCGTTATGGCTATACGACAACTCTATGACAACTCCAATAACACCAAAACGGCTAATTAGCAAAAATATGTAAAGTTCATATTTTTACGCTACCTGATATCGATTGCTTAGTGTGTGTGTACTAAAAAATCGATTCTATACCTTAATGCAAGATTGTGAAATTGCTCCAAATACATTGTCGTTATGGCTATAGGACAACTCTATGACAACTCCAATAACATCAAAACGGCGAGTTAGCATAAATATGTAAAGTTTATATTTTTACGCAACTTGATATCGATTACTCAATTGGTATAAACTAAAAAATCGATTCTACACCTTAATGCAAGATTGTGAAATTGCTCCAAATACACTGTCGTTATGGCTATACGACAACTCTATGACAACTCCAATAACTTCAAAAAGGCTAATTAGCATAAATATGTAAAGTTTATATTTTTACGCAACTTGATATCGTTTGCTTAACGTGTATGTACTAAACAATAGATTATATACTTTAATATAAGATTGTGAAGTTTCTCCAATTGCACTGTAGTTATGGCGATACGACAATTCTATGACAACTCCAACAACATTAAAACGGCTAATTAAGAAAAATATGTAAAGTTCATATTTTTACGCAACTTGATGTCGATTCCTTAGTATATATGTATGTAGAAAAAAATCGACTCCACACCTTAATATAAGATTGCAAAGTTGTTCCAAATACTGTGTCGCTTTTGCTATAGGGCAACTCTATGACAACTCCAATAACATCAAAACGGGTAATTTTTATAAATATATAAATTTCATATTTTTACGAATCTTGTTATCGATTGCATAATATGTATGTACCAAAAAATTAATTTTACACCTTAATTTAAGATTGCAAATTTGTTGTTGGGCAACTCTATGACAACTCCAATACCTTCAAAAAGGGTAATTAGCATAAATATGTAAAGTTCATATTTTTACGCATCTGGATATCGATTGATTAATGTGTATGTATATACTAAAAAATCAATTCTTTACCTTAATTGAGGATTGTTAAATTGTTCCAAATACACTGTCGCTATTGCATTAGAACAACTCTATGACAAATCCAATAACATCAAAACGGCTAGTTAGCATAAATATGTAAAGTTCAAATTTTTACGCAACTTGATATCGATTACTTAATGTGTATAAACTAAAAAATTGATTCTACACCTTAATATAAGATTGTGAAATTGTTCCAAATACACTGTCGCTATGGCTATACGACAACTCTGTTACAACTCCAATAACATCAAATCGGCGAGTTAGCATAAATATGTAAAGTTCATATTTTTACGCAACTTGATATCGATTGCTTTATATGTATGTATCGAAAAATCGATTCTACACTTTAACTTAAGATTGTGAAATTGCTCCAAAGACACTGTCGCTATGGCTATACGACAACTCTATGAAAGCTCCAATAACATCAAAACGGCTAGTTAGCATAAATAAGTAAAGTTCAAATTTTTACGCAACTTGATATCGATTACTTAATGTGTATAAACTAAAAAATTGATTCTACACCTAATATAAGATTTTGAAATTTCTCCAAATACACTGTCGTTATGGCTATACGACAACTCTATAACAACTCCAATAACATCAAAACGGCTGTTTAACAGAAATATGTAAAGTTCATATTTTTACGCATCTGGATATCGATTGCTTAATGTGTATGTATGTACTAAAAAATTAATTCTACACCTTAATTTAGGATTGTTAAATTGTTCCAAATACACTGTCGCTATTGCTGTAGAACAACTCTATGACAACTCCAATAACATCAACACGGCAAATTTGCATTAATATGTAAAGTTCATATTTTTACGCATCTTGATATCGATTGCGTAATATGTATGTACCAAAAAATAAATTTTACATTTTCATTTAAGATTGTAAAATTGTTCCAAATACAATATCGCTATTGCTATAGAACAACTCTATGACAACTCCAATAACAGCAAAACGGCGAGTTAGCATAAATATGTAAAGTTCATATTTTTACGCATCTTGATATCGATTGCATAATATGTATGTACCAAAAAATCAATTTTACACCTTAATTTAAGAATTCAAAATTGTTCCGTATACACTGTCGCTATTGCTATAGGACAACTCTATAACAACTCCAATAACATCAGGCTAGTTAGCATAAATATAAAAAGTTCATATTTTGCGCAAACTGATATCGATTGCATAATGTGTATGTACCAAAAAATCAATTCTACACCTTAATTTAGGATTGTTAAGCTGTTCCAAATACATTGTCGCTATTGCTATAGGACAACTCTATGACAACTCCAATAACATCAAAACGGCTAGTTGGCATAAATATGTAAAGTTCATATTTTTACGCATCTTGATATCGATTGCATAATATGTATGTACCAAAAAATCAATTTTACATTCTAATTTAAGATTGTAAAATTGTTCCAAATACACTGTCGCTATTGCTATAGGGCAACTCTATGACAACTCCAATAACAGCAAAACGGCTAATTGACAGAAATATGTAAAGTTCATATTTTAATGAAACTTGGTATCGATTGCTTAATGTGTATGTGCCAAAAAATCAATTTTACATCTTAATTTAAGATTGTAAAATTGTTCCAAATACACTGTCGCTATTGCTATAGAACAACTCTATGACAACTCCAATAACATCAAAACGGCTAAATAACAGAAATATGTAAAGTTCATATTTTTACGCTACCTGATATCGATTCCTTAATGTATATGTACTAAAAAATCGCTTCTACACCTTAACCGAAGGTTGTGAAGTTGTTTCATATACACTGTCGCTATTGCTATAGGTCAACTCTATGACAACTCCAATAACATCAAAACGGCAAATTTGCTTAAATATTAAAAGTTCATATTTTTACGCAACTTGATATCGATTGCTTAATGTGTATGTATCGAAAAATCGATTCTACACCTTAACTTAAGATTGTGAAATTGCTCCAAAGACACTGTCGTTGTGGCTATACGAATATTCTATGAAAGCTCCAAAAACATCAAAACGGTTAATTAACAGAAATATGTAAAGTTCATATTTTTACGCATCTTGATATCGATTGCTTAATGTGTATGTACCAAAACATCCATTCTACACCTTAATATAAGATTGTGAAATTGCTCCAAATGGACTGTCGCTATGGCTATACGACAGCTCTATGACAACTCCAATAACATCAAAACGGCTAGTTAGCATAAATATGTAAAGTTCATATTTTTACGCAACTTGATATCGATTGCTTAATGTGTATGTATCGAAAAATCACATCTACACCTTAATTTAGGATTGTTAAATTGTTCCAAATACATTATCGCTATTGCTATAGGACAACTCTATGACAACTCCAATAACATCAAAACGGCTAATTTGCATAACTATGTAAAGTTCATATTTTTACGAATCTTGATATCGATTGCATAATATGTATGTACCAAAAAATGAATTTTACACCTTAATTAAAGATTGCAAAGTTGTTCCAAATACCTTGTCGCTACTGCTATAGGGCAACTCTATGACAACTCCAATACCTTCAAAAAGGGTAATCAGCATAAATATGTAAAGTTCATATTTTTATGAATCTTGATATCGATTGAATAATATGTAAGTACCAAAAAATCAATTCTGCACCTTAATTTAGGATTGGTAAATTGTTCCAAATACCTTGTCGCTATTGCTATACTGCAACTCTATGACAACTACAATAACAGCAAAAAGGCTAATTAGCATAAATATGTAAAGTTCATATTTTTACGCTACCTGATATCGATTCCTTAATGTCTATGTACTAAAAAATCGATTCTACACCTTAACTTAAGATTGTGAAATTGCTCCAAATACACTGTCGTTAGGGTTATACGACAACTCTATGAAAGCTCCAATTACATAAAAACGGCTAGTTAGCATAAATATGTAAAGTTCATATTTTTACCCAACTTGATATCGATTGCTTAATGTGTATTTATCAAAAAATCAACTCTACACCTTAATTTAAGATTGCAAAGTTGTTCCAAATACTTTGTCGCTTTGGCAATAGGGCAACTCTATGACAACTCCAATAACAGCAAAACGGCTAATTGACAGAAATATGTAAAGTTCATATTTTAATGAAACTTGGTATCGATTGCTTAATGTGTATGTACCAAAAAATCAATTTTACATCTTAATTTAAGAATGTAAAATTGTTCCAAATTCACTGTCGCTATTGCTATAGAACAACTCTATGACAACTCCAATAACATCAAA
>NW_024394582.1:0-2673 GCF_016617805.1 Bactrocera tryoni
AAGTTAATTGACTTTCTTACTCTTACAAAAGTTTGCATAAAACCAAAATGACAGTGCACTTGGAAAAATTACACAGTTTTACATTTAGGTATAAAACCGTTTGTCTTGCATATACACATTTAGAAATACATATGAAGTTGCTTCAAATCGTTAGCTTAACATATTCAAGTTAACTAACCTTCTTCATCGTACAGAAGTTTGCATAAAACCAAAACGACAGTGCATTTGGAAAAATTCCACAATTTTACATTTAGGTATAAAACCGATTTTCTTGCATATAGACATTTAGAAATACAAATGAAGTTGCTTCATATCGTTAACTTCATATATTAAAGTTAATTTACCTTCGTTATCTTACTGAAACTGGCATAAAGCCATAACGGCAGTGCATTTGGAAAAAATTCCATATTTTTACATTTAGGTATAAAACCGACTTTCTTGCCTAAACGCATTTAGAAATCCACATCGAATTTCCTCAAATCGTTAGCTTAACATATTCAAGTTAACTAACCTTCTTCATCTTACAGAAGTTTGCATAAAACCAAAACGACAGTGCATTTGGCAAAATTTCACAATTTTACATTTAGGTATAAAACCGATTTTCTTGCATATACACATTTATAATTACATATGAAGTTGCTTCAAATCCTTAACTTCATATATTAAAGTTAATTTACCTTCATCATCTTACTGAAGTTGGCATAAAGCCAAAATGGCAGTGCATTTGGAAAAATTCCATAATTTTACATTTAGGTATAAAACCGATTTTCTTGCACATACACATTTAGAAATACATATGAAGTTGCTTTAAATCGTTAACTTCATATATTTAAGTTAATTTACCTTCATCATCTTACTGAAGTTGGCATAAAGCCAAAATGGCAGTGCATTTGGAAAAATTCCACAATTTTACATTTAGGTATAAAACCGATTTTCTTGCACACACACATTTAGAAATACATATGAAGTTGCTTTAAATCGTTAACTTCATATATTAAAGTTAATTTACCTTCGTCATCTTACTGAAGTTGGCATAAAGCCATAACAGCAGTGCATTTGGAAAAATTCCACAATTTTACATTTAGGTTTAAAACCGATTTTCTTGTATATGCACATTTAGAAAATCACATCGAATTGCCTAAAATCATTAGCTTAACATAGTCAAGTTAATTAACGTTCTTAATCTTACAGGAGTTGGCATAAAACCAAATCGACAGTGCATTTGGAAAAACTCCACAAATTTACATTTAGGTATAAAACCGATTTTCTTACCAAAACCCATTTAAAAATCCACATCGAATTGCCTCAAATCGTTAGCTTAACATATTAAAGTTAACTACCCTTCTTCATCTTACAGAAGTTTGCATAAAACCAAAAAGACAGTGCATTTGGAAAAACTCCACAATTTTACATTTAGGTATAAAATAGATTTTCTTGCATATACACATTAAGAAATCCACACCGAGTTGCCTCAAATAATTAGCTTAACATATTCAAGTTAATTAACCTTCTTCACCTTACAGAAGTTGGCATGAAGCAAAAATGGCAGTGCATTTGGAAAAATTCCACAATTTTACATTTAGATATAAAACCGATTTTCTTGCATGTACACATTTAGAAATCCATATCAAAATGCTTCAAATCATTAGCTTCACATATTAAAGTTAATTAACCTTCTTCATCTTACTAAAGTTGGCATAAAGCCATAACGGCAGTGTATTTGGAAAAATTCCACAATTTTACATTTAGGTATAAAACCGATTTTCTTACCAAAACTCATTTAAAAATCCACATCGAATTGCCTTATATCGTTAGCTTAACATATTCTAGTTAACTACCCTTCTTCATCTTACAGAAGTTTGCATAAAACCAAAACGACAGTGCATTTGGAAAAATTCCACAATTTTACATTTAGGTATAAAACCGATTTTCTTGCATATACACATTTAGAAATACTTCTGAAGTTGCTTCAAATCGTTAACTTCATATATTAAAGTTAATTTACCTTCGTCATCTTACTGAAGTTGGCATAAAGCCATAACGGCAGTGTATTTGGAAAAATTCCACAATTTTTCATTTAGGTATAAAACCGATTTTCTTGCATATCCACTTTGAGAAATACATATGAAGTTGCTTCAAATCATTAACTTTATATATTAAAATTAATTTACCTTCTACATCTTACTGAAGTTATCATAAAGCCATAACGGCAGTGCATTTGGAAAAATTCCAGAATTTTACATTTAGGTTTAATACCGATTTTCTTGTATATGCACATTTAGAAAACCACATCGAATTGCCTTAAATCATTAGCTTAACATAGTCAAGTTTATTGACCTTCTTACTCTTACAAAAGTTTGCATAAAACCAAAACGACAGTGCATTTGGAAAAATCCCACAGTTTTACATTTAGGTATAAAACCGTTTTTCTTGCATATACACATTTAGAAATACATATGAAGTTGCTTCAAATCGTTAGCTTAACATATTCAAGTTAACTAACCTTCTTCATCGTACAGAAGTTTGCATAAAACCAAAACGACAGTGCATTTGGAAAAATTCCACAATTTAACATTTAGGTATAAAACCGATTTTCTTGCATATAGACATTTAGAAATACAAATGAAGTTGCTTCATATCGTTAACTTCATATATTAAAGTTAATTTACCTTC
>NW_024394583.1:0-2714 GCF_016617805.1 Bactrocera tryoni
ATATGTTAAGATACTGACTTGAAGCAACTTGATGTGGATTGCTAAATGTTTAAATGCAGGAAAATCAGTTTTATACCTAAATGTAAAATTATGGAATTTTTCCAAATGCACTGTCGTTTTGGCTTTATTGCCAACTTTAGGAAGAATGCGAAGGTTATTGATCTTGAATATGTGACGTTAATGATTTGAAGTAACTTGATATGGATTGCTAAATGTTTAAATGCAAGAAAATCGGTTTTGTCCTAAATGTAAAATTGTGGAATTTTTCAAAATGCACTGCCGTTATGGCTTTATGCCAACTTGAGTAAGATGGTGAGGGTTAATTAACTTTAATATTTAAACCTAATGATTTGAAGCAACTTGGTATGGATTTCTAAATGTGTACACGCAAGAATATTGGTTTTATATCTAAATGTAAAATTGTGGAATTTTTCCAAAAGCACAGCCGTTATGGCTTTATGCCAAGTTCTGTAAAATGAAGAAAGTTAATTAACTTTAATATGTAAATTTAATAATTTGAAACAACTCGATATGGATTTCTAAAAGTGTACATGCCAGAATATCGGTTTTATACCTAAATGTAAAATTGTGGAATTTTTCCAAATGCACTGCCGTTTTGGCTTTATGCCAACTTTAGTAAGATGAAGAAAGTTAATTAACTTTAATATGTGAAGCTAATGAGTTTAAGCAACGTGGTACGATTTCTAAATGCTTACATGCAAGAAAATCGATCTTATACCTAAATGTGAGATCCTGGAATTTTTCCAAATGCACTGCCGTTTTGGCTTTATGCCAACTTTAGTAAGATGAAGAAAGTTAATTAACTTTAATATGTGAAGCTAATGATTTTAAGCAACCTGGTACGGATTTCTAAATGTTTACATGCAAGAAAATCGATTTTATACCTAAATGCAAAATTGTGGAATTTTTCCAAATGCACTGCCGTTTTGGCTTTATGCCAACTTCTCTAAGATGAAGAAAGTTAATTAACTTTAATATGTGAAGCTAATGATTTGAAACAACTTTATATGGATTTCCAAGTGTGCACATGCAAGAAAGTCGGTTTTATACCTAAATGTAAAATTGTGGAATTTTTCCAAATGCACTGCCGTTATGGCTGTATGCCAACTTCAGTAAGATGAAGAAGGTTAATTAACTTTAATATGTAAATTTAATAATTTAAAACAACTTTATATGGATTTCTAAATGTGTACATGCAAGAAAGTCGGTTTTACACCTTAATGTAAAATTGTGGAATTTTTCCAAATGCATTACCTTTATGGCTTTATGCCAACTTCAGTGAGATGAAGAAGAATAATTAACTTTAATATGTGAATTTAATAATTTGAAACAACATTATATGGATTTCTAAATATGCACATGCAAGAAAGTCGCTTTTATACCTAAAGGTAAAATTGTGGAATTTTTCCAAATGCACTGCCGTTATGGCTTTATGCTCACTTCAGTGAGATGGAGAAGAATAATTAACTTTAATATGTGAACTTTATAGTTTGAAACAACTTGATATGGATTTCTAAATGTGTACATGCCAGAATATCGGTTTTATACCTAAATGTAAAATTGTGGAATTTTTCCAAATGCACTACCGTTTTGGCTTTACGCCAACTTCTGTAAGATGAAGAAGGTTAATTAACATTAATATGTGAAGCTGATGATTTGAAGCAACATGATATGAATTTCTAAATGTGTACATGCCAGAAAATCGGTTTTATACCTAAATGTAAAATTCTGGAATTTTCAAAATGCACTGCCATTTTCTTTATGCCAACTTGAGTAAGACGACGAAGGATAATTAACTTTAATATGTTAAGATAATGATTTGAAGCAACTTGATGTAGATTTCTCAATGTGTACCTGCAAGAAAGTCGGTTTTATACGTAAATGTAAAATTGTGGAATTTTTCCAAATGCACTGCCGTTATGGCTTTATGCCAACCTCAGTTAAATGGAGAAGGTTAATTTAGTTTAATATGTGACGTTTATGACTTGAATCATGTTAATGTGGATTGCTTAATGTTTAAATGCAGGAAAATCAGTTTTATACCTAAATGTCAAATTATGGAATTTTTTCTACTTCTGTAAGATGAAGAAAGTTAAGTAACTTTAATATGTAAATTAAATAGTTTGAAACAACTTGATATGGATTTCTAAAAGTGTACATGCCAGAATATCGGTTTTGTACCTAAATGTAAAAATCTGTAATTTTTCCCAATGCACTGCGGTTTTGGCTTTTAACTTTAATATGTGAATTTATTAATTTGAAGCAACTTGATATGGATTTCTAAATGTGTACATACAAGAAAGTCGGTTTTATACCTAAATGTAAAATTATGGAATTTTTTCCAATTGCAATACTGTTATGGTCTTATGTCAACTTGAGTAAGATGGTGAGGGTTAATTGACTTTAATATGTGAAGCTTATTATTTGAAGCAACTAGATATGGATTTCTAAATGTGTACATGCAAGAAAGTCGGTTTTATACCTAAATGTAAAATTGTGGAATTTTTCCAAATGCACTACCGTTATGGCTTTATGCGAACTTTAGCAAGATGAAGAAAGTTAATTAACTTTAATATGTGAAGCTAATGATTTGAAGCAATTTGATATGGATCTCTAAATGTGTACATGCCAGAATATCAGTTTTATACCTAAATGTAAAATTGTTAAATTTTTCCAAATGCACTACCGTTATG
>NW_024394584.1:0-6975 GCF_016617805.1 Bactrocera tryoni
TCCAAATACACTGTCGCTATTGCTATAGGACAACTCTATGACAACTCCAATAACATCAAAACGGGTAATTATCAAAAATATGTAAAGTTCATAATTTTACGCAACTTGATAACGATAGCTTAATGTGTATGTATCAAAAAATCGATTCTACACCTCAACTTAAGATTGTTAAATTGCTCCAAAGACACTGTGGCTATGGCTATACGACAATTCTATGAAAGCTATAATAACATCAAAACGGCTAATTAACAGAAATATATAAAGTTCATAATTTTACGCATCTTGATATCGATTGCTAAATATGCATGTAGTAAAAAATCGATTCTACACCTTAATAAGAGATTGTTAAATT
The DNA here is from genome assembly GCF_016617805.1 of Bactrocera tryoni. Taxonomy (NCBI): domain Eukaryota; kingdom Metazoa; phylum Arthropoda; class Insecta; order Diptera; family Tephritidae; genus Bactrocera; species Bactrocera tryoni. Next base: position 353 of record NW_024394584.1, read on the forward strand.
GCTCCAAATACACTGTCGCTATGGATATACGACAACTCTATGACAACTTCAATAACATCAAAACGGCGAGTTAGCATAAATATGTAAAGTTCATATTTTTACGCAACTTGATATCGATTGCTTAATGCGTATGTACCAAAAAATCGGTTCTACACCTTAATATAAGATTGCGAAATTGCTCCAAATACCTTGTCGTTATGGCTTTACGACAACTCTATGAAAGCTCCAATAACATCAAAACGGCTAGTTAGCATAAATATGTAAAGTTCGTATTTTTACGCAACTTGATAACGATTGCTTAATGTGTATGTATAAAAAAATCGATTCTTCACCGTAACTTAAGATTGTGAAATTGCTCCAAAGACACAGTCGTTATGGCTATAGGACAACTCTATGAACACTCCAATAACATCAAAACGGCTAGTTAGCATAAATATGTAAAGTTCATACTTTTACGCAACTTGATAAAGATTGCTTAATGTGTATGTACCAAAAAATCGATTCTACACCTTAATATAAGATTTTGAAATTGATCCAAATATACTGTCGCTATTGCTATAGGACAACTCTATGACAACTCCAATACCATCAAAACGGGTAATTAGCAAAAATTTGTAAAGTTCATATTTTTACGCATCTTGATATCGATTGCTTAATGTGTATGTACCAAAAAATCGATTCTACACCTTAATATAAAATTATGAAATTGCTCCAAATACACTGTCGCTATGGCTATACGACAACTCTGTGACAACTCCAATAACATCAAAACGGCTAGTTAGCATAAATATGTAAAGTTCATATTTTTACGCAACTTGATATCGATTGCTTAATGTGTATGTATCAAAAATCGATTCTACACCTTAATTTAGGATTGTTAAATTGTTCCAAATACACTGTCGCTATTGCTATAGGACAACTCCAATAACATCAAAACGGGTAATTATCAAAAATGTGTAAAGTTCATATTTTTACGCAACCTGATATCGATTGCATAATGTGTATATGCCAAAAAATCAATTCTACACCTTAATTTAGGATTGTTAAATTGTTCCAAATACACTGTCGCTATTGCTATAGGACAACTCTATGACAACTCCAATAACATCAAAACGGGTAATTAGCAAAAATATGTAAAGTTCATATTTTTACGCATCTTGATATCGATTGCTTAATGTGTATGTACTACAAAATCGATTCTATACCTTAATATAGGTTTGTGAAATTGATCCAAATACACTGTCGCTATGGCTATACGACAACTCCATGACGACTCCAATAACATCAAAACGGCTAATTAACAAAAATATGTAAAGTTCATATTTTACGCATCTTGATATCGATTGCTTAATGTGTATGTACTAAAAAATCGATTCTACACCTTAATATAAGACTGTGAAATTGCTCCAAAGACACTGTCGTTATTGCTATAGGACAACTCTATGACAACTCCAATAACATCAAAACGGGTAATTATCAAAAATATGTAAAGTTCATATTTTTACGCAACTTGATAACGATTGCATAATGTGTATGTACCAAAAAATCAATTCTACACCTAAATTTAGGATTGTTAAATTGTTCCAAATAAACTGTCGCTATGGCTATAGCACAACCCTATGACAACTCCAATAACATCAAAACGGCGAGTTAGCATAAATATGTAAAGTTCATATTTTTACGCATCTTGATATCGACTGCTTAATGTGTATGTACTAAAAAATCGATTCTACACCTTAATATAAGATTGTGAAATTGTTCCAAATAAGCTGTCGCTGAGGCTATACGACAACTCGTATCGATTGCCTAATGTGTATGTACTAAAAAATCGGTTCTACACCTTAACATAAGATTGCGAAATTGATCCAAATACACTGTCGCAATGGCTATACGACAACTCCATGACAACTCCATTAACATCAAAACGGCTAATTAACAGAAATATATAAAGTTCATATTTTTACGCATCTTGATATCGATTGCTTAATGTGTGTGTACTAAAAAATCGATTCTACACCTTAATATAAGATTGTGAAATTGTTCCAAATACACTGTCGCTATTGCTATAGGACAACTCTTTGAAAGCTCAATAACATCAAAACGGCTAGTTAGCATAAATATGTAAGGTTCATATTTTTATGCAATTATGTCGCTATGGCTATAGGACAACTCTATGACAACTCCAATAACATCAAAACGGCTAGTTAGCATAAATATGTAAAAGTTCATATTTTTACGCAACTTGATATCGATTGCTTAATGTGGATGTATCAAAATCTCGATTCTACTTCTTAATATAAGCTTGTGAAGTTGATCCATTTACACTGTCGCTATTGCTGTAGGACAACTCTATGACAACTCCAATAACATCAAAACGGCTAATTAGCAAAAGTATGTAAAGTTCATATTTTTACGCAACTTGATATCGATTGCTTAATGTCTATATATGTACCAAAAAATTGATTCGACACCTTAATATAAGATTGTGAAATTGATCCAAATACACTGTCGCTATGGCTATACGACAACTCCATGACAACTTCAATAACACCAAAACGGCTAGTTAGCATAAATATGTAAAGTTCATATTTTTACGCATCTTGATATCGATTGCTTAATGTGTACATATGTACCAAAAAATCAATTCTACATCTTAATTCAGGATTGTTAAATTGTTCCATATACACTGTCGCTATTGCTGTAGGACAACTCTATGAAAGCTCCAATAACATCAAAACGGCGAATTAGCATAAATATGTAAAGTTCATATTTTTACGCAACTCGTTATCGATTGCTTAATGTGAATGTACCAAAAAATCGGTTCTACACCTTAATATAAGTTTGTGAAATTGCTCCAAATACACTGCCGTTATGGCTATGCGACAACTCCATGACAACTTCAATAACATCAAAACGGCTAGTTAGCATAAATATGTAAAGTTCATAATTTTACGCATCTTGATATCGATTGCTTAATGTGTACATATGTACCAAAAAATCAATTCTACATCTTAACTCAGGATTGCTAAATTGTTCCATATACACTGTCGCTATTGCTGTAGGACAACTCTATGAAACTCCAATAACATCAAAACGGCTAATTAGCAAAAGTATGTAAAGTTCATATTTTTACGCAACTTGATATCGATTGCTTAATGTCTATATATGTACCAAAAAATTGATTCGACACCTTAATATAAGATTGTGAAATTGATCCAAATACACTGTCGCTATGGCTATTCGACAACTCCATGACAACTTCAATAACATCAAACCGGCTAGTTAGCATAAATATGTAAAGTTCATATTTTTACGCATCTTGATATCGATTGCTTAATGTGTACATATGTACCAAAAAATCAATTCTACATCTTAATTCAGGATTGTTAAATTGTTCCATATACACTGTCGCTATTGCTGTAGGACAACTCTATGAAACTCCAATAACATCAAAACGGCTAAATAGCATAAATATGTAAAGTTCATATTTTTGCGCTACCTGATATCGATTGCTGAATGTGTATGTACTAAAAAACCGATTATACACCTTAATATAAAATTGTGAAATTGCTCCAAATACACTGTCGTTATGGCTATGCGACAACTCCATGACAACTTCAATAACATCAAAACGGCTAGTTAGCATAAATATGTAAAGTTCAAAATTTTACGCAACTTGATATCGATTGCTTAATGTCTATATATGTACCAAAAAATTGATTCGACACCTTAATATAAGATTGTGAAATTGTTCCAAATACACTGTCGCTATGGCTATGCGACAACTCCATGACAACTTCAATAACATCAAAACGGCTAGTTAGCATAAATATGTAAAGTTCATATTTTTACGCAACTTGATCTTGATTGCTTAATGTGTATGTATCAAAAAATCGATTCTACACCTCAACTTAAGATTGTTAAATTGCTCCAAATACACCGTCGCTATGGCTATACGACAACTCTATGAAAGCTCCAATAACATCAAAACGGCTAGTTAGCATAAATATGTAAAATTCATATTTTTACGCAACTTGATAACGATTGCTTAATGTGTATGTATCAAAAAATCGATTCTACACCGTAACTTAAGATTGTTAAATTGCACCAAATACACTGTCGTTATGGCTATACGATAATTCTATGAAAGCTCCAATAACATCAAAACGGCTAGTTAGCATAAATATGTAAAGTTCATATTTTTACGCAACTTGATAACGATTGCTTAATGTGTATGTACCAAAAAATCGATTCTACACCTTAATATAAGATTGTGAAATTGCTCCAAAGACACTGTCATTATGGCTATAGAACAACTCTATGACAACTCCAATAACATCAAAACGGCTAATTAGCAAAAGTATGTAAAGTTCATATTTTTACGCAACTTGATCTTGATTGCTTAATGTGTATGTATCAAAAAATCGATTCTACACCTCACCTTAAGATTGTTAAATTGTTCCAAATACACTGTCGCTATTGCTATAGGACAAATCTATGACAACTCCAATAACATCAAAACGGGTAATTAGCAAAAATATGTAAAGTTCATATTTTTACGCATCTTGATATCGATTGCTTAATGTGTATGTACCAAAAAATCGATTCTACTCCTTAATATAAGCTTGTGAAATTGATCCATATACACTGTCGCTATTGCTGTAGGACAACTCTATGACAACTCCAATAACATCAAAACGGCTAGTTAGCATAAATATGTAAAGTTCATATTTTTACGCATCTTGGTATCGATTGCATAATGTGCATGTACTTAAAAATTGATTCTACACCTTAATATAAGATTGTGAAATTGTTCCAAATACACAATCGTTATGGCTATAGGGCAACTCTATGACAACTCCAATAACATCAAAACGGCTAGTTAGCATAAATATGTAAAGTTCATATTTTTACGCAACTTAATAAAGATTGCTTAATGTGTATGTATCAAAATCTCGATTCTACTTCTTAATATAAGCTTGTGAAGTTGATCCATATACACTGTCGTTATTGCTGTAGGACAACTCTATGACAACTCCAATAACATCAAAACGGCTAGTTAGCATAAATATGTAAATTTCATATTTTTACGCAACTTGATATCGATTGCTTAATGTGTATGTACCAAAAAATCGGTTCTGCACCTTAATATAAGATTGTGGAATTGCTCCAAATACACTGTCGTTATGGCTATAGGACAACTTTAAGACAACTCCAATAACATCAAAACGGCTAGTTAGCATAAATATGTAAAGTTCATATTTTTACGCAACTTGATAATGATTGCTTAATGTGTATGTATCAAAAAATCGATTCTACACCTTAATATATGCTTGTGAAGTTGTTCCATATACACTGTCGCTATTGCTATAGGACAACTCTATGACAACTCCAATAACATCAAAACGGGTAATTAGCAAAAGTATGTAAAGTTCATATTTTTACGCAACTTGATATAGATTGCTTAGTGTATATGTATCAAAAAATCGATTCTACACCTTAGTATAAGATTGTGAAATTGCTCCAAATACACTGTCGCTATGGCTATACGACAACTCTATGACAACTCCAATAACATCAAAACGGCGAGTTAGCATAAATATGTAAAGTTCATATTTTTACGCAACTTGATATCGATTGCTTAATGTGTATGTATCAAAAAATCAATACTACATCTTAATTCAGGATTGTTAAATTGTTCCAAATACATTGTCGCTATTGCTATAGGACAACTCTATGACAACTCCAATAACATCAAAACGGGTAATTAGCAAAAATATGTAAAGTTCATATTTTTAGGCATCTTGTTATCGATTGCTTAATGTGTATGTACCAAAAAATCAATTCTACACTTTAATTTCGGATTGTTAAATTGTTCCAAATACACTGTCGCTATTGCTTTAGGACAACTCTATGACAACTCCAATACCATCAAAATGGCTAGTTAGCATAAATATGTAAAGTTCATATTTTTACGCAACTTGATATCGATTGCTTAGTGTGTTTGTACCAAAAAATCGGTTCTACACCTTAATATAAGATTGTGAAATTGATCCAAATACACTGTCGTTATGGCTATACGACAACTCTATGACAACTCCAATAACACCAAAACGGCTAATTAACAGAAATATGTAAAGTTCATATTTTAACGCAACTTGCTATCGATTGCATAATGTGTATGTACCAAAAAATCAATTCTACACCTTAATTCAGGATTGTTAAATTGTTCCATATACACTGTCGCTATTGCTGTAGGACAACTCTTTGACAACTCCAATAACAGCAAAACGGCTAATTACAAAATTATTTCAACCTCATATTTTTGCGCTACCTGATATCGATTGCTGAATGTGTATGTACTAAAAAATCGATAATACACCTTAATATAAAATTGTGAAATTGCTCCAAATACACTGTCGTTATGGCTATGCGACAACTCCATGACAACTTCAAAAACATCAAAACGGCTAGTTAGCATAAATATGTAAAGTTAATAATTTTACGCAACTTGATATCGATTGCTTAATGTCTATATATGTACCGAAAAATTGATTCGACACCTTAATATAAGATTGTGAAATTGTTCCAAATAAACTGTCGCTGAGGCTATGCGACAACTC
>NW_024394585.1:0-4656 GCF_016617805.1 Bactrocera tryoni
ATAGAGTTGTTCTATAGCAAAAGCGACAGTGTATTCGGTACAACTTTGCAATCTTAAATTAAGGTGTAAAATTGATTTTTTGGTACATACATATAATGCAGTCGATATCAAGATGCGTAAAAATATGAACTTTACATATTTATGCAAATTAGCCATTTTGATTTTATTGGAGTTGTCATAGAGTTGTCCTATAGCAAAAGCAACAAGGTTTTTTTAACAATTTAACAATCCTAAACTAAGGTGTAGAATTGATTTTTTGGTACATACATATTATGCAATCGATATCAAGATGCGTAAAAATATGAACTTTACATGTTTATGCTAACTCGCCGTTTTTTTGTTATTGGAGTTGTCATAGAGTTGTTCTATAGCAATAGCGACAGTGTATTTGGAACAACTATACAATCTTAAATTAAGATGTAAAATTGATTTTTGGTACACACATGATATGCAATCGATATCAAGATGCGTAAAAATATGAACTTTAGATATTTATGCAAATTAGCCGTTTTGATGTTATTGGAGTTGTCATAGAGTTGCCCTATAGCAATAGCGACAGTGTATTTGGAACAATTTTACAATCTTAAATTAAGGTGTAGAATCGATTTTTTAGTACATAAACATTAAACAATAGATATCAAGTTTCGTAAAAATATAAACTTTACAAATTTCTGGCAATTAGCCGTTTTGATGTTATTGGAGTTGTCATAGAGTTGCCCTATAGCAATAGCGACAATGTATTTGGAACAATTTTACAATCTTAAATTAAGATGTAAAATTGATTTTGTGGTACATACATATTATGCAATCGAAATCAAGATGCGTAAGAATATGAACTTTACATATTTATGCAAATTAGCCGTTTTGATTTTATTCGAGTTGTCATAGAGTTGTTCTATAGCTATAGCGACAGTGTATTTGGAACAATTTTACAATCTTAAATTAAGATGTAAAATTGATTTTCTGGTACATACATATTATGCAATCGATACCAAGATGCGTAAAAATATGAACTGTACATATTTAGGCAAATTAGCCGTTTTGATGTTTTTGGAGTTGTCATAGAGTTGTTCTATAGCAATAGCGACAGTGTATTTGGAACAACTTTGCAGTCTTAAATTAAGGTGTAGAATCGATTTTGTGATACATACACATTAAGCAATCGATACCGAGTTGCATAAAAATTTGAAATTTACATATTTATGCTAATTACCCATTTTGAAGTTATTGGAGTTTTCATAGAGTTGCCCTATAGCAATAGCGCCAGTGTATTTGGAACAACTTTGCAGTCTTAAATTAAGGTGTAGAATCGATTTTATGATACATACACATTAAGCAATCGATACCGAGTTGCATAAAAATTTGAAATTTACATATTTATGCTAATTACCCATTTTGAAGTTATTGGAGTTTTCATAGAGTTGCCCTATAGCAATAGCGACAGTGTATTTGGAACAATTTTACAATCTTAAATTAAGATGTAAAATTGATTTTTTGGTACATACATATTATGAAATCCATATCAAGATGCGCAAAAATATGAACTTTACATATTTATACAAATTAGCCGTTTTGATGTTATTGGAGTTGTCATAGAGTTGCCCTATAGCAATAGCGACAGTGTATATGGAACAACTTTGCAATCTTAAGTTAAGGTGTAGAATCGATTTTTCGATACATACACATTAAGCAATCGATATCAAGATGCGTAAAATATGAACTTTACATATTTATGCAAATTAGCCGTTTTGATGTTATTGGAGTTGTCATAGAGTTGCCCTATAGCAAAAGCGACAGTGTATTTGGAACAATTTAACAATCCTAAATTAAGGTGTTGAATTGATATTTTGGTACATACACATTATGCAATCGATATCAAGATGCGTAAAAATATGAACTTTAAAATTTTTTGCTAATTACCCATTTTGATGTTATTAAAGTTGTCCTATAGCAATAGCGACAATGTATTTGGAATATTTTAACAATCCTAAATTAAGGTGTTGAATTGATTTTTTGGTACATACACATTATGCAATCGATATCAAGTTGCTTTAAGGTAAGAACTTTAAATATTTATGCTAACTCGCCGTTTTGATGTTATTGGAGTTGTCATAGAGTTGTCGTATAACCAAAGCGACAGTGTATTTGGAGCAATTTAACAATCTTATATTAAGGTGTAGAACCGATTTTTGAGTACATACACATTAAGCAATCGATATCAAGATGCGTAAATATACGAACTTTACATATTTATGCTAACTCGCCGTTTTGATGTTATTGGAGTTGTCATAGAGTTGTCGTATAGCCATAGCGACAGTGTATTTGGAGCAATTTAACAATCTTATATTAAGATGTAGAATCGATTTTTTCGTACATGCACATTAAGCAATCGATATCAAGATGCGTAAAAATATGAACCTTAAAATTTTTTGCTAATTACCCATTTTGATGTTATTAAAGTTGTCCTATAGCAATAGCGACAATGTATTTGGAATATTTTAACAATCCTAAATTAAGGTGTTGAATTGATTTTTTGGTACATACACATTATGCAATCGATATCAAGTTGCTTTAAGGTAAGAACTTTAAATATTTATGCTAACTCGCCGTTTTGATGTTATTGGAGTTGTCATAGAGTTGTCGTATAACCAAAGCGACAGTGTATTTGGAGCAATTTAACAATCTTATATTAAGGTGTAGAACCGATTTTTGAGTACATACACATTAAGCAATCGATATCAAGATGCGTAAAAATATGAACTTTACATATTTCTGTTAATTAACCGTTTTGATGTTATTGGAGCTTTCGTAGAGTTGTCGTGAAGCCATCACGACAGTGTCTTTAGAGCAATTTTACAATCTTAACTTAAGGTGTAGAATCGATTTTTTGATACATACACATTAAGCAATCGATATCAAGTTGCGGACAAATATGTACTTTACATATTTATGCTAACTCGCCGTTTTGATGTTATTGGAGTTGTCATAGAGTTGTCGTATAGCCACAGCGACAGTGTATTTGGAGCAATTTAACAATCTTATATTAAGATGTAGAATCGATTTTTTCGTACATGCGCATTAAGCAATCGATATCAAGATGCGTAAATATACGAACTTTACATATTTCTGTTAAATAGCCGTTTTGATGTTATTTGAGTTGTCATAGAGTTGTCGTATAGCCATAACGACAGTGTCTTTGGAGCAATTTCACAATCTTAAGTTAAGGTGTAGAATCGATTTTTCGATACATACACATTAAGCAATCGATATCAAGTTGCGTAAAATATGAACTTTACATATTTATGCTAACTCGCCGTTTTGATGTTATTGGAGTTGTCATAGAGTTGTCCTATAGCAATAGCGACAGTGTATTTGGAGCAATTTAACAATCCTAAACTAAGGTGTAGAATTGATATTTTGGTACATACACATTATGCAATCGATATCAGGTTGCGTAAAAATATGAACTTTACATATTTACATAGAGTTGTCGTATAGCCACAGCGACAGTGTATTTGGAGCAATTTAACAATCTTATATTAAGATGTAGAATCGATTTTTTAGTACATGCACATTAAGCAATCGATATCAGGTTGCGTAAAAATATGAACTTTACATATTTATGCTATTTAGCCGTTTTGATGTTATTGAAGCTTTCATAGATTTGTCGTATAGTCATAACGACAGTGTATTTGGAGCAATTTCACAATCTTATATTAAGGTGTAGAATCGATTTTTTAGTACATACACATTAAGCAATCAATATCAAGACGCGTAAAAATATGAACTTTACATATTCATGCTAACTAGCCGTTTTGATGTTATTGGAGTTGTCATAGAGTTGTCCTATAGCAATAGCGACAGTGTATATGGAACAACTTCACAATCTTCGGTTAAGGTGAAGAACCTATTTTTAGTACATATACATTAAGGAATCGATATCAAGACCCGTAAAATTATGAACTTTACATATTTAAGCAAATTTGCCGTTTTGATGTTATTGGAGTTGTCATAGAGTTGTCCTATAGCAATAGCGACAGTGTATATGAAACAACTTCACAATCTTCGGTTAAGGTGTAGAATCGATTTTTTAGTACATATACATTAAGGAATCGTTATCAGGTAGCGTAAAAATATGAACTTTACATATTTATGCTAATTAGCCTTTTTGCTGTTATTGGAGTTGTCATAGAGTTGCCCTATAGCAATAGCGACAGTGTATTTGGAACAATTTTGCAATCTTAAATTAAGATGTAAAATTGATTTTTTGGTACATACACATTAAGCAATCGATACCAAGCTTCATTAAAATATGAACTTTACATATTTCTGTCAATTAGCCGTTTTGCTGTTATTGGAGTTGTCATAGAGTTGCCCTATAGCAATAGCGACAAAGTATTTGGAACAATTTTACAATCTTAAATGAAGATGTAAAATTTATTTTTTGGTACATACATATTATGCAATCGATATCAAGATGCGTAAAAATAAGAACTTTACATATTTATGCAAATTTGCCGTTTTGATGTAATTGGAGTTGTCATAGAGTTGTTCTAAAGCAATAGCGACAGTGTATTTGGAACAATTTAACAATCCTAAATTAAGGTGTAGAATTGATTTTTTAATACATACATACCCATTAAGCAATCGATATCA
>NW_024394586.1:0-3889 GCF_016617805.1 Bactrocera tryoni
AAGTTATTTCAAATTATTAAATTCACATATTAAAGTTAATTAATCTTCTTCATCTTACTGAAGTTGGCATAATGCCATAACGGCAGTGCATTTGGAAAAATTCCAAAATTTTACATTTAGGTATAAAGCCGACTTTCTTGCATGTACACATTTAGAAATCCATATAAAGTTGTTTCAAATTATTAAATTCACATATTAAAAATCATTAACTTTCTTCATCTTACAGAAGTTGGCATGAAGCCAAAACGGCCTTGCATTTGGAAAAATTTCACAATTTTACATTTAGGTATAAAACCGACTTTCTGGCATGTTCACATTTAGATATCCATATAAATTTGTTTCAAATTATTAAATTCACATATTAAATTTAATTAACTTTCTTCATTTTACAAAAGTTGGCATAAAGCAAAAATCCCGAGTGCATTTGGAAAATTCCAGAATTTTACCTTTAGGTATAAAACGGATTTTCTTGCATGTACATATTTAGAAATCCATATCAAGTTGCATCAAATTAATAGATTCACATATTAAAGTTAATTAACTTTCTTCATCTTACAGAAGTTGGCATTTAGCCAAAACGGCAGTGCATTTGAAAAAATGTCACAATTTTACATTTAATTTTACATTTAGGTATAAAACCGACTTTCTTGCATGTACACATTTACAAATCCATATAAAGTTGTTTCAAATTATTAAATTCACATAATAAAGTTAATTAACCCTCACCATCTTACTCAAGTTGACATAAAGCCAAAACGGCAGTGCATTTGGAAAAAATTCCATAATTTTACATTTAGGTATAAAACCGATTCTCTTGCATGTACACATTTAGAAATCCAGATCAAGTTGTTTCAAATTATTAAATTCACATATTAAAGCTAATTAATAATCTTCATCTTACTGAAGTTATCATAAAACTATAACGGCAGTGCATTTGGAAAAATTCCACAATTTTACATTTAGGTATAAAACCGACTTTCTTGCATGTACACATTTAGAAACCCATATAAAGTTACCACAAATCATAAGCTTAACATATTAAAGTTAATTAACCATCACCATCTTACTCAAGTTGACATAAAGCCAAAACGGCAGTGCATTTGGAAAAAATTCCAGAATTTTACCTTTAGGTATAAAACCGATTTTCTTGCATGTACACATTTAGAAATCCATATCAAGTTACCACAAATCATTAGCTTAACATATTAAAGTTAATTAACCCTCACCATCTTACTCATGTTGTCATAAAGCCAAAACGGCGGTGCATTTGGAAAAAATTCCATAATTTTACATTTAGGTATAAAACCGACTCTCTTGCACGTACACATTTAAAAATCCATATCAAGTTGTTTCAAATTATTAAATTTACATATTAAAGATCATTAATAATCTTCATCTTACTGAAGTTTTCATAAAACCATAACGGCAGTGCATTTGAAAAAATTCCAGAATTTTACCTTTAGGTATAAAACCACTTTTCTTGCATGTACACATTTAGAAATCCATATCAAATTACCACAAATCATTAGCTTAACATATTAAAGTTAATTAACGCTCACCATCTTAATCAAGTTGACATAAAGCCAAAACGGCAGTGCATTTGGAAAAAATTCCATAATTTTACATTTAGGTATAAAACCGACTCTCTTGCATGTACACATTTAGAAATTCATAACAAGTTGTTTCAAATTATTAAATTTACATATTAAAGTTCATTAATAATCTTCATCTTACTGAAGTTTTCATAAAACCATAACGGCAGTGCATTTGGAAAAATTCCACAATTTTAAATTTAGGTATAAAACCGACTTTCTTACATATACACATTTAGAAATCCATATAAAGTTGTTTCAAATTATTAAATTCACATATTAAAGTTCATTAACTTTCTTCATCTTACAGAAGTTGGCATAAAGCCAAAACGGCAGTGCATTTGGAAAAATTTCACAATTTTACATTTAGGGACAAAACCGACTTTCTTGCATGTACACATTTTGAAATCCATATAAAGTTGTTTCAAATTATTAAATTCACATATTAAAAAGCATTAACTTTCTTCATCTTACAGAAGTTGGCATAAAGCCAAAACGGCCTTGCATTTGGAAAAATTTCACAATTTTACATTTAGGTATAAAACCGATTTTCTTGCATGTTCACATCTAGAAAGCCATATAAAGTTGTTTCAAATTATTAAATTCACATATTAAATTTAATTAACTTTCTTCATCTTACAAAAGTTGGCATAAAGCAAACATCCCGAGTGCATTTGGAAAATTCCAGAATTTTACCTTTAGGTATAAAACCGATTTTCTTGCATGTACACATTTAGAAATCCATATCAAGTTACCACAAATCATTAGCATAACATATTAAAGTTAATTAACCCTCACCATCTTACTGAAGTTTTCATAAAACAATAGCGACAGTGCATTTGGAAAAATTTCACAATTTTACGTTTAGGTATAAAACCGACTTTCTTGCATGTACACATTTAGAAATACATATCAAATTGCTTCAAATTATTAAATTCACATATTAAATTTAATTAACTTTCTTCATCTTACAGAAGTTGGCATAAAGCTAAAGTCCCGAGTGCATTTGGGAAATTCCAGAATTTTAAATTTAGGTATAAAACCGACTTTCTTACATGTACACATTTAGAAATCCATATCAAGTTGTTTCAAATTATTAAATTCACATATTAAAGTTCATTAACTTTCTTCATCTTACAAAAGTTGGCATAAAGCCAAAACGGCAGTGCATTTGGAAAAATTTCACAATTTTACATTTAGGTATGAAGCCGACTTTCTTGCATGTACACATTTAGAAATCCATATAAAGTTGTTTCAAATTATTAAATTCACATATTAAAAATCATTAACTTTCTTCATCTTACAGAAGTTGGCATAAAGCCAAAACGGCCTTGCATTTGGAAAAATTTCACAATTTTACATTTAGGTATAAAACCGACTTTCTGGCATGTTCACATTTAGATATCCATATAAAGTTGTTTCAAATTATTAAATTCACATATTAAATTTAATTAACTTTCTTGATCTTACTGAAGTTTTCATAAAACCATAACGGCCTTGCATTTGGAAAAATTTCACAATTTTACATTTAGGTACAAAACCGACTTTCTTGCATGTACACATTTTGAAATCCATATAAAGTTGTTTCAAATTATTAAATTCACATTTAAAAAATCATTAACTTTCTTCATCTTACAGAAGTTGGCATAAAGCCAAAACGGCCTTGCATTTGGAAAAATTTCACAATTTTACATTTAGGTATAAAACCGACTTTCTTACATGTACACATTTAGAAATCCATATATTGTTGTTTCAAATTATTAAATTCACATATAAAAGTTAATTAACTTTCTTCATCTTACTTAAGTTTTCATAAAACCAAAACGGCAATGCATTTGGAAAAATTCCACAATTTTACATTTAAGTATAAAACCAATAATCGGGCATGTACACATTTAGAAATCCACAACAAGTTGCTTCAAATCATTAGCTCAACATATTAAAGTTAATTAACCCTCACCAGCTTACTCAAATTGGCATGAAGCCAAAACGGCAATGCATTTGGAAAAATTCCACAAATTTTCATTTAGGTATTAAACTGACTTTTTTGCATGTACACATTTAGAAATCCATATCAAGTTGTTTCAAATCTTGAGCTTCACATATTAAAGTTAATTAATCTTCTTCATCTTACTGAAGTAAAGCCAAGACGCCAGTGCATTTGGAAAAATTTCACAATTTTACGTTTAGGTATAAAACCGACTTTCTTGCATGTACACATTTAGAAATACATATCAAATTGCTTCAAATTATTAAATTCACATATTAAATTTAATTAACTTTCTTCATCTTACAGA
>NW_024394587.1:0-6125 GCF_016617805.1 Bactrocera tryoni
CTATGACAACTCAAATAACATCAAAACGGTTAGTTAGCATAAATATGTAAAGTTCATATTTTTACGCATCTTGATATCGATTGCATAATATGTATGTACCAAAAAATCAATTTTACATCTTAATTTAAGATCGTAAAATTGATCCAAATACACTCTCGCTATGGCTATACGACAACTCTATGACAACTCCAATAACATCAAAATGGCTAGTTAGCATAAATAAGTAAAGTTCATATTTTTACGCAACTTGATATCGATTGCTTAATGTGTATGTACCGAAAAATCGGTTCTACACCTTATTATAAGATTGTCGAATTGCTCCAAATACACTGTCGTTATGGCTATGGGATAACTCTATGAAAACTCCAATAACATTAAAACGGCTAATTAACAGAAATTGGTAAAGTTCATATTTTTGCGCTTCTTGTATGTACTAAAAAATCGATTCGACACCTTAAATTAGGTTTATTAAATTGTTCCAAATACACTGTCGCTATTGCTAGAGGACAACTCTATGACAACTCCAATAACATCAAAACGGGTAATTAGCAAAAATATGTAATGTTCATATTTTTACGCTACCTGATATCGATTGCATATTGTGTATGTACCAAAAAATCAATTCTACACCTTAACCAAAGTTTGCAAATATGTTCCAAATACATTGTCGCTATGGCTATAGGACAACTCTATGACAACTGCAATAACATCAAAACGGCTAGTTAGCATAAATATGTAAAGTTCATATTTTTACGCAACTTGATAACGATTGCTTAATGTGTTTGTATCAAAAAATCGATTCTACGCCGTAACATAAGATTGTGAAATTGTTTTAAATATACTATCATTATTGCTATACGACAACTCTATGACATCTCCAATAACATCAAAACGGCTAGTTAGCATAAATATGTAAAGTTCAAAATTTTACGCAACTTGATATCGATTCCTAAATGTGTAGGAATCAAAATCTCGATTCTACACCTTAATATAAGCTTGTGAAAGTGTTCCATATACACTGTCGCTATTGCTGTAGGACAACTCTCTGACAACTCCAATAACATCAAAATGGCTAGTTAGCATAAATAAGTAAAGTTCATATTTTTACGCAACTTGATATCGATTGCTTAATGTGTATGTACCGAAAAATCGGTTCTACACCTTATTATAAGATTGTCAAATTGCTCCAAATACACTGTCGTTATGGCTACAGGATAAAGCTATGACAACTCCAATAGCATCAAAACGGCTAATTTGCATAAATATGTAAAGTTCATATTTATACGCATCTTGATATCGATTGCATAATATGTATGTACCAAAAAATCAATTTTACATCTTAATTTAAAATCGTTAAATTGTTCCAAATACACTGTCGCTATTGCTATAGGACAACTCCATGACATCTCCAATAACATAAAAACGGCTAGTTAGCATAAATGTGTAAAGTTCATATTTTTACGCTACTGTGTATCGATTACTTAATGTGTATGTACTAAAAAATCGGTTCTTCACCTTAATATAGAATTGTGTAATTGCTCCAAATACACTGTCGCTATTGATAAAGGACAACTCTATGACAACTCCAATAACATCAAAACGGCTAGTTAGCAAAAATATGTAAAGTTCATATTTTTACGCAACTTTATATCGATTGCTTAATGTGTATGTACTAAAAAATCGGTTCTACCCCTTAATATAAGATTGTGAAATTGCTCCAAATACACTGTCGTTATGGCTATACGACAATTCTATGAAAGCTCCAATAACATCAAAACGGCTAAATAGCATAAATATATAAAGTTCATATTTTTTCGGAACCTTATATCGATTTCATAATGTGTATATACAAATAAATAAATTTTACACCTTAATTTAGGATTGTTAAATTCTTACAAATACACTGTCGCTATTGCTATAGGACAACTCTATGACAACTCCAATAACATTAAAACGGCTAGTTAGCATAAATATGTAAAGTTCATATTTTTACACAACTTAATATCGATTGCTTAATGTGTATGTACTAAAAAATCGGTTCTACACCTTAATATAAGATTGTGAAATTGCACCAAATACACTGTCGTTATGGCTATAAGACAACTCTACATCAAAACGGCTAAATAGCATAAATATGTAAAGTTCATATTTTTACGCATCGTGATATCGATTGCATAATATGTATGTACCAAAAAATTCATTTCTACACCTTAATTTAAGATTGTGAAGCTGTTCCAAATTTACTGACGCTATATCTATTCGCCATTTCTATGACAACTCCAATAACATCAAAACGGCTAGTTAGTATAAATATGTAAAGTTCATAATTTTACGCAACCTGATATCGATTGCATAATGTGTATGTACCAAAAATTCAATTCTACTCCTTAATTTAGGATTGTTAAATTGTTCCATATACACTGTCGCTATTGCCGTAGGACAACTCTATGAAAGCTCCAATAACATCAAAACGGCTAGTTAGCATAAATATGTAAAGTTCATATTTTTACGCAACTTAATATCGATTGCTTAATGTGTATGTACTAAAAAATCGGTTCCACACCTTAATATAAGATTGTGAATTGCACCAAATACACTGTCGTTATGGCTATAGGACAACTCTACATAAAAACGGCTAAATAGCATATATATGTAAAGTTCATATTTTTACGCAACCTGATATCGATTGCTTAATGTGTATGTACTAAAAAATCGGTTCTACACCTTAATGTAAGATTGTGAAATTGCTCCAAATACATTGTCGCTATTGCTATAGGACAACTCTATGACAACTCCAATAACATCAAAACGGCTAGTTAGCATAAGTATGTAAAGTTCATATTTTTACGCAACTTGATAACGATTGCTTAATGTGTATGTATCAAAAAATCGCTTCTACACCGTAACTTAAGATTGTGAAATTGTTCAATATACACTGTCGTTATGGCTCTACGACAACTCTATGACAACTCCAATAACATCAAAACGGCTAGTTAGCACAAATATGTAAAGTTCATATTTTTACGCAACTTGATAACGATTGCTTAATGTGTATGTACCGAAAAATCGGTTCTACACCTTATTATAAGATTGTGAAATTGTTCAATATACAC
Source organism: Bactrocera tryoni (assembly GCF_016617805.1). Lineage (NCBI taxonomy): Eukaryota > Metazoa > Arthropoda > Insecta > Diptera > Tephritidae > Bactrocera > Bactrocera tryoni. The sequence continues at coordinate 3,114 of NW_024394587.1, forward strand.
TGTCGCTATTGCTGTAGGACAACTCTATGAAAGCTCCAATAACATCAAAACGGCTAAATAGCATAAATATGTAAAGTTCATATTTTTACGCAACCTGATATCGATTGCATAATGTGTATGTACCAAAAAATCAATTCTACACCTTAATTGAGGATTGTTAAATTGTTCCAAATACACTGTCGCTATTGCTATAGCACAACTCTATGACAACTCCAATAACATCAAAACGGCTAAATAGCATAAATATGTAAAGTTCATATTTTTACGCAACCTGATATCGATTGCTTAATGTGTATGTACTAAAAAATCAATTCTACACCTTAACCTAAGTTTGCAAATATGTTCCAAATACACTGTCGCTATTGCTGTAGGACAACTCTATGACAACTCCAATAACATCAAAACGGCTAGTTAGCATAAATATGTAAAGTTCATATTTTTACGCAACTTGATAACGGTTGCTTAATGTGTATGTATCAAAAAATTGATTCTACACCGTAACTTAAAATTGTGAAATTGTTCAATATACACTGTCGCTATTGCTGTAGGACAACTCTATGAAAGCTCCAATAACATCAAAACGGCTAGTTAGCATAAATATGTAAAGTTCATATTTTTACGCAACTTAATATCGATTGCTTAATGTGTATGTACTAAAAAATCGGTTCCACACCTTAATATAAGATTGTGAAATTGCACCAAATACACTGTCGTTATGGCTATAGGACAACTCTACATCAAAACGGCTAAATAGCATAAATATGTAAAGTTCATATTTTTACGCAACCTGATATCGATTGCTTAATGTGTATGTACTAAAAAATCGGTTCTACACCTTACTGTAAGATTGTGAAATTTCTCCAAATACATTGTCGCTATTGCTATAGGACAACTCTATGACAACTCCAATAACATCAAAACGGCTAGTTAGCACAAGTATGCAAAGTTCATATTTTTACGCAACCTGATATCGATTGCTTAATGTGTATGTACTAAAAAATCGGTTCTACACCTTGATTTAAGATTGTAAAATTGTTCCAAATACACTGTCGCTATTGCTATAGGACAACTCAATGACATCTCCAATAACATCAAAACAGCTAGTTAGCATAAATATGTTAAAGTTCATATTTTTACGCATCTTTATATCGATTGCTTAATGTGTATGTACTAAAAAATCGGTTCTACACCTTAATATAAGATTGTGAAATTGCTCCAAATACACCGTCGTTATGGCTATACGACATTTCTATGACAACTCCAATAACATCAAAACGGCTAGTTAGCATAAATATGTAAAGTTCATATTTTTACGCAACTTGATAACGATTGCTTAATGTGTTTGTATTAAAAAATCTATTCTACACCGAAACTTAAGATTGTAAAATTGTTTCAAATATACTGTCGTTATTGCTATACGACAACTCTATGACATCTCCAATAACATCAAAACGGCTAAATAGCATAAATATGTAAAGTTCATATTTTCACGCAACCTGATATCGATTGCATAATGTGTATGTACCAAAAAATCAATTCTACACCTTTGTTTAGGATTGTTAAATTGTTCCAAATACACAGTCGCTATTGCTATAGCACAACTCTATGACAACTCCAATAACATCAAAACGGCTAGTTAGCATAAATATATAAAGTTCATATTTTTACGCAACCTGATATCGATTTCATAATGAGTATGTACAAAAAAATCAATTTTACACCTTAATTTAGGATTGTTAAATTGTTCCAAATACACCGTCGTTATGGCTATACGACAACTCTACATCAAAACGGCTAAATAGCATAAATATGTAAAGTTCATATTTTTACGCAACCTGATATCGATTGCTTAATGTGTATGTACTAAAAAATCAATTTTACACCTTAATTTAGGATTGTTAAATTCTTACAAATACACTGTCGCTATTGCTATAGGACAACTCTATGACAACTCCAAAAACATTAAAACGGCTAAATAGCATAAATATGTAAAGTTCATATTTTTACGCAACCTGATATCGATTGCATAATGTGTATGTACCAAAAAATCAATTCTACACCTTAATTTAGGATTGTTAAATTGTTCCAAATACACTGTCGCTATGGCTATACGAAAACTCTATGACAACTCCAATAACATCAAAACGGCTAAATAGCATAAATATGTAAAGTTCATATTTTTACGCAACCTGATATCGATTCCATAATGTGCATGTATCAAAAAATCGATTCTACACCGTAACTTAAGATTGTGAAATTGTTCCATATACACTGTCGCTATTGCTGTAGGACAACTCTATGACAACTCCAATAACATCAAAACGGCTAGTAAGCATAAATATGTAAAGTTCATATTTGTACGCAACTTGATATCGTTTGCATAATGTGCATGCAAAAAAAATTAATTTAGGGTTGTTAAATTGTTCCATATACACTGTCGCTTTTGCTGTAGGACAACTCTATGACAACTCCAATAACATCAAAACGGCTAGTTAGCATAAATATGTAAAGTTCATATTTTTACACAACTTAATATCGATTGCTTAATGTGTATGTACTAAAAATACGGTTCTACACCTTAATATAAGATTGTGAAATTGCACCAAATACACTGTCGTTATGGCTATACGACAACTCTACATCAAAACGGCTAAATAGCATAAATATGTAAAGTTCATTATTTTACGCAACCTGATATCGATTGCATAATGTGTATGTACCAAAAAATCAATTCTACACCTTAGTTTAGGATTGTTAAATTGTTCCAAATACACAGTCGCTATTGCTGTAGCACAACTCTATGACAACTCCAATAACATCAAAACGGCGAGTTAGCATAAATATGTAAAGTTCATATATTTACGCAAATTGATATCGATTGCTTAATGTGTATGTACTTAAAAATCGGTTTTACACCTTAATATAAGATTGTGAAATTGCACCAAATACACTGTCGTTATGGCTCTACGACAACTCTACATCAAAACGGCTAAATAGCAAAAATATGTAAAG
>NW_024394588.1:0-3795 GCF_016617805.1 Bactrocera tryoni
GCACAGTTTTATAATTGAAAAATACTTAAACGGATCGGATCATCTCGGTGTCAAAACGAAGCACTTTCGAAAACCATTTGTGTAGAAACCTTGAGAATAGTTAATTTCCCGATTTGGAAGCACCCTAATGTTTGTTCAGCTGCCTACCACAAGTTAAATACCGAATTGTGTGCTGATGCAACCACAAATACATAAATTTTAATTATCAACTTCAATGTTAATTGCATTCCTGCTGTTTTTTCACATTCGTACACGTGTACAATATGTTCTGTATTTATGTATGGATGTAAGCATAGGTCTACTTATGGCTCAAAATGCACATATAAACATAAATAAATGTATTTGCTTTTATTCCACTCACCTGTTCTGGTTAGAACGATGACGACCAGAAAGGCTATCACGAGTGACATGATAATATCAGTCGTTCTTGCGCTGGCGAGTGGCAGCTGGCGAGGCGTTTTACTCCAACGTTTGGTCGCTGCATAATCAACTGAAGGTTTTCGCCGTTTGCTCATTTTCCCAATCGCTCGCTTATCATCCATCGGATCGGAAGGTATACATTAATAGGTGAGACGACAAAGAAGCGATGTATTTTTCAATAGCAAATGAACAGCTTTCGGTGGATTCACGGAAGACACGATTTATTAGTTAAACGGACGTAAAGGCTGCAAATAGAGCCGAGAAAAACAGAGAGAAGAGTAAATATTTCAGTATGATGTCAAAAAGGTTGTGCTTCATTAAATATGTATAAGGAGTTCTGGATAGCGAACTGACATTTTAGATGAGCTAAAAAAGTATGGAACCAAATACAGACACACCTACATAATTATACTCCAAACACACATATGTACATACATATGTAAATATATCTAAAAGCATGATTGCGAACAAAGCTAAAGGCCATGCATTAGGATGAAAGATTGTTTTAAGCTAATGATACAGGGGAGGTCTCTCCCCTAATTCACTCAAGCGACCAGTAAACTTCCTTCCCAATGTAAATAACTGGAATTAGTTATAATCTTTTGTGAAATAATGTAAGGCTTGTAAAACCGAAAGAAGTGTGCTAGGATTGCAAAGCCTACTTATGTGCTTTTGTCTTTATTTCGGTGGCACTCATGTGGAAGGTATATTATCGCAGAACATTTGAAATAAAATTTGTCCATAAGCCCAAAATATGATCATCATTTGAGTTTATAAGCAAAACTCAACAAACTTGAATTATCGTACTCCAAAAATAATTCAATTACTTAAATCAAATATTTTGAACCATGATAGTTTGTTATTATAATTAGCAGCGGAGAATCTTTTGAAAATTACAAAAAACTGCATACATTTTACTCGGCGTAAAACGGATATATGCGAAATTTCAGAACGATATCTCAAAAACGGAGGGAATAGTTTGCATATATACAGACGGACATGGCTAAATATATACATTTGACTTGCAGGGTCTCCGACATTACCATTTTATGTAGAAAAACTATTCAAAAAAATCGTTCACCAATTGCAACTTTTCGTGTTCATTTGCCAATTTTTGGTCGAAATAATCTTTCACCTGTGCTCTTGACAAAGAACCGCTCGAAATGTAAATATTGCTGCCGTTCAAGCAAGTGTTTAGAATGGCCGCAATTTGTCCATTCCACGACGTTCTCAAGAACTGGGACTTTCTCAAATACCAACCTGGTGGATTTTGAAAAAGGGCTTGAATCTCTATAAAATTGTTCTCACTCAAAAACTGAAGCCTTTGAACCACCCCAGAAGTTGTGAAGTTGCTGATTTTGCCTTTACAACTTAAAAAAGATAACGATTTTTTAAGAAAATCATAGTCTCTATGATGCTCTCTTTCATTTGAGTGTTGCAGTAAATAACCAAAACTGTCGATTCATAAAGGAAAAAAATCCACAAATTATTCATAAACGAACATTATATTCATCTAAATTTACAGTTTGGTGTGGTTTGTGGTTTGGTGAAATCATCGGCCTGTACTTCTTTCGAAGCTGGTAACACTGTTACTGTCAATGGAGAGTGATATAGATCGATGATAACCAACTATTCATGGTAGCAATCGGAAGAAGTTGATCTCGAAAACATCTGGCTCCACCAAGACGAGGTGACGTGTCAGCGTTACCCAGCACATGAAACAACCAAAAAGTTGTGATTTAGCAGCTTGACTTGATTTAGTCCTTTGTTCCAGCAAAAAAAACATCGTGGACACCATATGAATGATATAATATTCAGAACTTAATTGTATCGATTGTGCTTCACATTAAATAAAAAACATATGAATTAGCTTAACAATTTTTGTTTAAGACATCACTCGTATTGGAAGACCCTGTATCAGCTAAATTCATTTACTTTTTGAAAATTTAGTTTCCTCATTATACAGTATTTAACTGCACGTTATTGGTGGTGGCCAAGAAAGAAGAATAGCTTCTCGAAAGGTAAGGAAACTTAGAATACTGGGTCAAGACGACTGCACTAGTTCTTTCAGCCAAAGTAAATTACATCAATGCAGATTTCTTAGAGAATACTAAGATACTAAGAGGAATGAAAAAATTATGTGGAACTATTACGCTAATTTCAGATCCTTTTTGCATATATAAGAAGAAAAGAAAGACTTCCCACAAGAGCTTGACTTCGATCTTATAACCTGAGAAATTTTTATTGTTAAAGGGTTACCAGAATCTCATGCTGTGGGTTTTATCTTTATCTTGGGAATCTCATTTGTTCAAATTTGCCCTTCTCAAAAACCAGCACGCTAATATTAATTCGTTACCTTAGGAGAGCAGTAAGAAGTCGTTTTCATTGAATGACAGGTTCGTTTACTGTCTGCCGATTTCGCTGAATTATCAGCAAGTCAAACAAAGCAATTAAGGAAGCTCTGACCGCCATATTTGTCATATGGTTTGTTAGACAAATAAAAAACCACTATTTGTAGTACATGAAAGTTGGGGTGATATCGACCCGATATTATCTATTTTTACCAATACCGCGTACCATTAACATGCCACATACTAATAAAATGTTTCCAGAGTTTCGCTAAGGTACCTCACATACCATCAGCAGTTAAGTATATGGAGTCAAGTCAGTCGGATGTCTGAAAATCTTAATATTAGTTATTTGGGGATTATGTCAAGTTTTTGTTCAATTGTATCTATTTTAAGCACAAAGGTATACTGTTATGAGTAAAGTACGTTCTGTAATTATCATTGAGAAACTCAAATATCGGGGTCTAAATATTCTGTATCTAGGGGCGTGAACAGTTTTTCTTGGATTTGAACAATTTTGGTTATAAGGTGGAATACACTACAGTCATTATTTGTGAAAAGTTTAATCTAGTTTAAGTGGAAAGTTTTTCAAAACTTTTGCCCACAAGTGCCCTTGCTACTGCGATCACCTGTGTTATATACGAGTTTTATATCTTTATTTTAATAATGGTCCCTTTAATTCGTCATACGGACTCGTAATTTTCTTTTGTACTAGTGAACCGGTATATCAAATTTCATCAATATATCTTTATTTTTACTCAAGTAGCAGCTTGCAGGGACAGACAGGCATCAGAATCATTTATATATATATAAGAGTATATTTATCTTACTAATTTGTAGGTAATACGTACATCCGTTAAGTGAAAAAACCATTATAATTACTCTGTAGCAACAGGTTGCAAGAGGATAGAAATAAAAACGAAAGAATGTGAAATTATTGTGCCAAATAAGCAAACAAGGCATACTTTTTGTAAGCCATTTAACTGCATGCGCTATATTCTTCTTCTTCTTAATTGGCGTAGACACC
>NW_024394589.1:0-11101 GCF_016617805.1 Bactrocera tryoni
CAAATGCACTGCCGTTTTGGCTTTATTCCAACTTCTGTAAGATGACGAAGGTTAATTAACTTGCATATGTGACGTTAATGATTTGAATCAACTCGAGATGGATTGCTAAATGTTTAAATGCAGGAAAATCGGTTTTATACCTAAATGTAAAATTGAGGAATTTTTTCAAGTGCACTGCCGTTATGGCTTTATGCAAACTTTAGTAAGATGAAGAAAGTTAATTAACTTCAGTATGTGAACTTAATGATTTGAATCAACTCGGCATGGATTGCTAAATGTTTAAATGCAGGAAAATCAGTTTTATACCTAAATGTAAAATTGAGGAATTTTTTCAAGTGCACTGCCGTTATGGCTTTATGCAAACTTTAGTAAGATGAAGAAAGTTAATTAACTTCAGTATGTGAATTTAATAATTTCAATCAACTCGATATGGATTGCTAAATGTTTAAATGTTTTTATACTTAAATGTAAAATTCTGGAGTTTTTCCAAAATCACTGCCGTTATGGCTTTATGTCAACTTTGATGAGATGAAGAAGGTTAATTAACTTTAATATGTCAAGTTTATGATATGAAGCAACTTGATATGGATTTCTAAAGGTGCACAAGAAAGAAAATCGTTTTCATACCTAAATGTAAAATTCTGGAATTTTCCAAATGCAGGGCCGTTTTGGCTTTATGCCAACTTCTGTACGATGACGAAGGTTAATTGAATATGTGAACTTAATAATTTGAATCAACTCGGCAATGATTGCTAAATGTTTAAATGCAAGAAAATCGGCTTAATTCCTAAACGTAAAAAAGTGAAAATTTTCGAAATGCACTGTCGTTATGGCTTCATGAAAACTAGGGTAAGATGAAAAAAATTGATAAACTCTAATATATGAATTTAATAATTTAAAGCAACTGATATGTATTTCTAAATGTATATGCAAGGAAATCGGTTTTATACCTAAATGTAAAATTATGGAATTTTTTTCAAATGCAATGTCGTTATGGCTTTATGCCAACTTCTGTAAGATGACGAAGGTTAATTAACGTGAATATGTGTAGTTAATGATTTGAATCAACCCGATATGGATTGCTAAATGTTTAAATGCAGGAAAATCGGTTCTATACCTAATGTAAAATTGTGGAATTTTTTCAAATGCACTGCCGTTATGGCTTTATGCCGACTTTTTTAAGATGAAGAAAGTTAGTTATTTTTAGAGTGTGAATTTAATGATTTGAATCAACTCGATATGGATTGCTAAATGTTTAAATGCAGGAAAATCGGTTTTATACCTAAATGTAAAATTGAGAAATTTTTTCAAGTGCACTGTCGTTATGGCTTTATGTCAATTTCTATAAGATGACGAAGGTTAATTTACTTGAATATGTGAAGTTAATGATTTCAATCAACTCGATATGGATTGCTAAAAGTTTAAATGCAGGAAAATCGGTTTTATACCTAAATGTAAAATTCTGGCATTTTTCCAAATGGGTTAATTAACTTTGGTATATGAAATTAATAATTTGAAGCAACTTGATAAGGATTTCTAAATGTGTACACGCATGAAAATCGGTTTTATACCTAAATGTAAAATTATGGAATTTTTTCCAAATGCACTGTCATTATGGCTTTATGCCAACTTTTGTAAAATGACGAAGGTTAGTTAACTTGAATGTGTGAGGTTAATGATTTGAATAAACCCGATATGGATTGCTAAATGTTTAAATGCAGGAAAATCGGTTTTGTACCTAAATGTAAAATTGTGGAATTATTCCAAATGCACTGCCGTTATGGCTTTATGCCAACATTAGTAAGATGAAGAAAGTTAATTAACTTTAGAATGTGAATTTAATGATTTGAATCAACTCGATATTGATTGCTAACTGTTTAAATGCAGGAAAATCGGTTTTATACCTAATGCAAAATTGTGGATTTTTTCCAAATGCACTGCCGTTATGGCTTTATGCAAACTTTAGTAAGATGAAGAAAGTTAATTAACTTCAGTATGTGAATTTAATAATTTGAAGCAACTTGATAAGGATTTCTAAATGTGTACACGCAAGAAAGTCGGTTTTATACCTAAATGTAAAATTATGGAAATTTTTCCAAATGCACTGCCGTTATGGTCTTATGTCAACTTGAGTAAGATGATGACGGTTAATTAACTTGAAAATATGAAGCTAATTATTTCTAAATGTGTATAAGCAAGAAAATCGGTTTTATACCTAAATGTAAAATTCTGGCATTTTTCCAAATGGGTTAATTAACTTTAATATTTGAAGCTAATGATTTGAAGCAATTTGATATGGATTTCTTAATGTGTATATGCAAGAAAATCGGTTTTATACCTAAATGTAAAATTATGGAATTTTTTCCAAATGCTCTGTTATTATGGCTTTATGCTAACTTTTGTAAGATGACGATGGCTAGTTAACTTGAATATGTGAAACTAATGGTTTGAATCAACTCGATATGGATTGCTAAATGTTTAAATGCAGGAAAATCGGTTTTATACCTAAATGTAAAATTGTGGAATTTTTCCAAATGCACTGCCGTTATGGCTTTATGCCAACATTAGTAAGATGAAGAAAGTTAATTTACTTTAGAATGTGAATTTAATGATTTGAATCAACTCGATATGGATTGCTAAATATTTAAATGCAGGAAAATTGGTTTTATACCTAAATGTAAAATTGTGGAATTTTTCCAAATGCACTGCCGTTATGGCTTTATGCCAACTTTAGTAAGATGAAGAAGGTTAATTAACTTCAGTATGTGAATTAAATAATTGGAAGCAACTTGATAAGGATTTCTAAATGTGTACACGCAAGAAAGTCGGTTTTATACCTAAATGTAAAATTATGGAAATTTTTCCAAATGCACTGCCGTTATGGTCTTATGTCAACTTGAGTAAGATGATGCCGGTTAATTAACTTGAAAATGTGAAGCTAATGATTTCTAAATGTGTATAAGCAAGAAAATCGGTTTTATACCTAAATGTAAAATTCTGGCATTTTTCCAAATGGGTTAATTAACTTTAATATGTGAAGCTAATGATTTGAAGCAATTTGATATGGATTTCTAAATGTGTATATGCAAGAAACTCGGTTTTGTACCTAAATGTAAAATTATGGAATTTTTTCCAAATGCACTGTTATTATGGCTTTATGCCAACTTTTGTAAGATGACGAAGGTTAGTTAACATGAATATGTGAAACTAATGGTTTGAATCAACTCGATATGGATTGCTAAATGTTTAAATGCAGGAAAATCGGTTTTATACCTTAATGTAAAATTGGGAATTTTTCAAGTGCACTGCCGTTATGGCTTTATGCAAACTTTAGTAAGATGAAGAAAGTTAATTAATTTCAGTATGTGAACTTAATGATTTGAATCAACTCGGCATGGATTGCTTAATGTTTAAATGCAGGAAAATCGGTTTTATACCTAAATTTAAAATTGAGGAATTTTTTCAAGTGCGCTGCCGTTATGGCTTTATGCCAACTTTAGTAAGATAAAGAAAGTTAATTAACTTCAGTATGTGAATTTAATAATTTTAATCAACTCGATATGGATTGCTAAATGTTTAAATGTTTTTATACTTAAATGTAAAATTCTGGAGTTTTTCCAAAATCACTGCCGTTATGGCTTTGTGTCAACTTTGATGAGATGAAGAAGGTTAATTAACTTTAATATGTCAAGTTTATGATATGAAGCAACTTGATATGGATTTCTAAAGGTGCACAAGAAAGAAAATCGTTTTCATACCTCAATGTAAAATTCTGGAATTTTCCAAATGCAGGGCCGTTTTGGCTTTATGCCTACTTCTGTACGATGACGAAGGTTAATTGAATATGTGAACTTAATAATTTGAATCAACTCGGCATGGATTGCTAAATGTTTAAATGCAGGAAAATCGGCTTAATTCCTAAACGTAAAAATGTGAAAATTTTCGAAATGCACTGTCGTTATGGCTTTATGAAAACTAGGGTAAGATGAAGAAAGTTGATAAACTCTAATATATGAATTTAATAATTTGAATCAACTGATATGTATTTCTAAATGTATATGCAAAAAAATCGGTTTTATACCTAAATGTAAAATTATGGAATTTTTTCCAAATGCAATGTCGTTATGGCTTTATGCCAACTTCTGTAAGATGACGAAGGTTAATTAACGTGAATATGTGTAGTTAATGATTTGAATCAACTCAATATGGATTGCTAAATGTTTAAATGCAGGAAAATCGGTTTTATACCTAAATGTAAAATTGAGGAATTTTTTCAAGTGCACTGCCGTTATGGCTTTATGCCAACTTCAGTAAGATGAAGAAAGTTAGTTAACTTTAGAATGTGAATTTAATGAACTGAATCAACTCGATATTGATTACTATGTGTTTAAATGCAGGAAAATGGGTTTTATACCTAATGTAAAATTGTGGAATTTTTCCAAATGCACTGCCGTTATGGCTTTATGCCGACTTTAGTAAGATAAAGAAAGTTAGTTATTTTTAGAGTGTGAATTTAAAGATTTGAATAACTCGATATAGATTGCTAAATGATTAAATGCAGAAAAATCGGTTTTATACCTAAATGTAAAATTGAGGAATTTTTTCAAGTGCACTGCTGTTATGGCTTTATGCCAACTTTAGTAAGATGAAGAAAGTTAATTAACTTCAGTATGTGAATTTAATAATTTGAAGCAACTTGATAAGGATTTCTAAATGTGTACACGCAAGAAAGTCAGTTTTATACCTAAATGTAAAATTATGGAATATTTTTCAAATGCACTGCCGTTTTGGCTTTATGTCAACTTCAGTAAGATGAAGAGGGTTAATTAATTTTAATATCTGAAGCTAATGATTTTAAGCAACTTGATATGGATTTCTTAATGTGTACATGCAAGAAAATCGGTTTTATACCTAAATGTAAATCTCTGTAATTTTTCCAAATGCACTGCCGTTATAGCATTATGTGACCTTGAGTAAGATGTATAGGGTTAATTAACTTTAATATGTTAACCTAACGATTTGAAGCAACTTTATACGGGTTTCTAAATGTGTATATGCCAGAAAATTAGTTTTATACCTAAATGTAAAATTGTGGACTTTTTCCAAATGCACTGCCGTTATTGCTTTATGCCAACTTTAGTAAGGTGAAGAAAGTTAATTAACTTCAGTATGTGAATTTAATAATTTGAATCAACTTGATAAGGATTTCTAAATGTGTACACGCAAGAAATTCGGTTTTATACCAAAATGTAAAATTATGGAATTTTCCAAATGTGCTGCCGGTTTGGCTTTATGCCAACTTGAGTAAGATGAAGAAGGTTAATTAACTTTAATATGTGAAGCTAATGGTTTGAAGAAATTTGTTGTGGATTTCTAAATGTGTATATGCAAGAAAATCGGTTTTACACCTAAATGTAAATCTCTGAAATTTTTCCGCATGCACTGCCGTTATGGCTTTATGTCAACTTTGGTTAGATGAAGAAGGTTAATTAATTTTAATATGTAAAGTTAATGACTTTAAGCAGCTTCATATGTATTTCTAAATGTGTATATGCAAAAAATCGGTTTTATACCTAAATGTAAATTTATGGAATTTTTTCCAAATGCACTGTCATTATGGCTTTATGCCAACTTCTGTAAGATGACGAAAGTTAATTAACTTGAATATGTGAAGTTAATGATTTAAATCATTTCGATATGGATTGCTAAATGTTTAAATGCAGGAAAACCGGTTTTATACCTAAATGTAAAATTGTGGAATTTTTCCAAATGCACTGCCGTTATGGCTTTATGCCAACTTTAGTAAGATGAAGAAAGTTAATTAACTTTAATAATTTGAAGCCACTTTATAAGGATTTCTAAATGCATACACGCAAGATAGTCAGTTTTATACCTAAATGTAAATTTATGGAATTTTTTAGAAATGCGATGCTGTTATGGCTTTATGTCAATTTCTATAAGATGACGAAGGTTAATTAACTTGAGTATGTGAAGTTAATGATTTGAATCAACTCGGTATGGAATGCTAAATGTTTAAATGCAGGAAAATCGGTTTTATACCTAATGTAAAATTGTGGAATTTTTCCAAATGCACTGTCGTTATGGCTTTATGCCAACTTTAGTAAGATGACGAAGGTTAATTAACTTGAATATGTGAAGTTAATGATTTGAATCAACTCGATATGGATTGCTAAATGTTTAAATGCAGGAAAATCGGTTTTATACCTAAATGCAAAATTGTGGAATTTTTCCAAATGCACTGCCGTTATGGCTTTATGCTAACTTTAGTAAGATGAAGAAAGTTAATTAACTTTAGAATGTGAATTTAATGATTTGAATCAACTCGATATGGATTGCTAAATGTTTAAATGCAGGAAAATCGGTTTTATACCTAATGTAAAATTGTGGAATTTTTCCAAATGCACTGCCGTTATGGCTTTATGCCAACTTTAGTAAGATGAAGAAAGTTAATTATCTTTAGTATGTGAATTTAATAATTTGAAGCAACTTTATAAGGATTTCTAAATGTTCAAATGCAGGAAAATCGGTTTTATACCTAATGTAAAATTATGGAATATTTTCCAAATGCACTGTCGTTATGGCTTTATGTCAATTTCTTTAAGATGACGAAGGTTAATTTACTTGAATATGTGAAGCTAATAATTTGAATCAACTCGATTAGAAAAGCCAAATGTTTTAATTCAGGAAAATCGGTTTTATACCTTAACGTAAAATTCTGGCATTTTTCCAAATGGGTTAATTAACTTCAGTATGTGAATTTAATAATTTGAAGCAACTTGATAAGGATTTCTAAATGTTTAAATGAAGGAAAATCGGTTTTATACCTAATGTAAAATTATGGAATATTTTCCAAATGCACTGTCGTTATGGCTTTATGTAAATTTCTATAAGATGACGAAGGTTAATTAACTTGAATATGTGAAGTTAATGATTTAAATCATTTCGATATGGATTGCTAAATGTTTAAATGCAGGAAAATCGGTTTTATACCTAAATGTAAAATTGTGGAATTTTTCCAAATGCACTGCCGTTATGGCTTTATGCCAACTTTAGTAAGATGAAGAAAGTTAATTAACTTTAATAATTTGAAGACACTTGATAAGGATTTCTAAATGCATACACGCAAGATAGTCGGTTTTATACCTAAATGTAAAATTATGGAATTTTTTCCAAATGCACTGTCATTATGGCTTTATGCCAACTTTTGTAAAATGACGAAGGTTAATTAACTTGAATGTGTGAGGTTAATGATTTGAATCAACTCGATATAGATTGCTAAATGTTTAAATGCAGGAAAATCGGTTTTATACCTAAATGTAAAATTGTGGAATTTTTCCAAATGCACTGCCGTTATGGCTTTATGCCAACATTAGTAAGATGAAGAAAGTTAATTAACATTAGAATGTGAATTTAATGATTTGAATCAACTCGATATGGATTGCTAAATGTTTAAATGCAGGAAAATCGGTTTTATACCTAATGTAAAATTGTGGAATTTTTCTAAATGCACTGCCGTTATGGCTTTATGCCAACTTTAGTAAGATGAAGACAGTTAATTAACTTCAGTATGTGAATTTAATAATTTGAAGCAACTTGATAAGGATTTCTAAATGTGTACACGCAAGAAAGTCGGTTTTATACCTAAATGTAAAATTATGGAAATTTTTCCAAATGCACTGCCGTTATGGTCTTATGTCAACTTCTATAAGATGATGACGGTTAATTAACTTGAAAATGTGAAGCTTATAATTTCTAAATGTGTATAAGCAAGAAAATCGGTTTAATACCTAAATGTAAAATTCTGGCATTTTTCCAAATGGCTTAATTAACTTTAATATGTGAAGCTAATGATTTGAAGCAATTTGATATGGATTTCTAAATGTGTATATGCAAGAAAGTCGGTTTTATACCTAAATGTAAAATTATGGAATTTTTTCCAAATGCACTGTTATTATGGCTTTATGCTAACTTTTGTAAGATGACGAAGGTTAGTTAACTTGAATATGTGAAACTAATGGTTTGAATCAACTCGATATGGATTGCTAAATGTTTAAATGCAGGAAAATCGGTTTTATACCTAAATGTAAAATTGTGGAATTTTTCCAAATGCGCTGCTGTTATGGCTTTATGCCAACATTAGTAAGATGAAGAAAGTTAATTAACTTTAGAATGTGAATTTAATGATTTTAATCAACTCGATATGGATTGCTAAATGTTTAAATGCAGGGAAATCGGTTTTATACCTAAATTTAAATTCTGGCATTTTTCCAAATGGGTTAATTAACTTTAATATGTGAAGCTTATGATTTGAATCAACTCGACATGGATTGCTAAATGTTTAAATGCAGGAAAATCGGTTCAATACCTAAATGTAAAATTGTGGAATTTTTCCAAATGCACTGTCGTTTTGGCTTTATGTCAGCTTCATTAAGATATAGAAGGGTAATAACTTACACATGTGAAAATACTGATTTGAAACACCTCGGCATAGATTGCTAAATGAGTATGTATATAGAAAAAATTCGATTTAATACCTAAACATAAGATTGTGTAATTTTTCCAAAATCACTGCCATTATGGTTTTATGTCAACTTTGGTGAGATGAAGAAAGTTAATTAACTTTAATATGTAAAGTTAATGAGTTGAAGCAACTTTATATGAATTTCTAAATGTGTACATGCAAGAAAATAGTTTTTATACCTAAACTAGCTGACCCGGCAAACTTCGCACCGCCTAATTTTTGTAGGCATATTTAGTAAGTCACAAACACACGACACAATATTTTTTTAATTTTATTGAAATTTGCTGCTTTTAGATTTTTAGGAATATTAAAGCATTATAGTATAGGTGCACAGCAAAGGGACGTTAACATTTTAAGTGGCATTTTACCATAGACAATTTTTTTTGAGTGAATACTGACAAATATTTACACTATAACTATCAAACTACATCTGTCGTTTTTTTTTTTACGATGGCCATGGTTAGGAAAAGAAGAAGAACTACATCTGTCATCGAGAAAATATAGAATTCAAACAACTATAATATAGGTATAGTGAAGCTATATATCCCTCAGCTCCTTAAAATGCATTGTCCGTTTTGTAACAGGTGGATGGAACTGCAAAAAAAATAATAATAACTGTCCAGATTGTATTAAATTATTATTAAGATGCGACGAATGCTACAACATAATCGCTGTTACCGTCAGATTTTGTACCAAGTGTGGTAAGAATGTAGAACGAATAATACGCGTGAACAGGGCAAAAATACAAAAAATTATATTAAAGCAAAAGCTGCTATCAAAACCAAAACACGTTTCTGCAATGCCATCTTCATCATCTGAGGAGACATTCTGTGAATTAAATTTATCGGACGAGGACATACAGGACATTCAAGTTATTGAAGACAGCCAAAAGCCCAACATCAAGAATGTTCTGGTAGATATTGATGTTATTGAAGACAGCCAGCAACTCAACATTGATAATGTTCTGATCGAATCAGATTTGTCCGAGTCGCCTAGTACTTCCACCATATTATCATGTCCTGGCGAGCCAAGTGGTTCCCAAGTAGATGGAGCCAAGTTGATGGCAATAAAGAGTTACTAATATACGTTGACATTAAGGATCCAAATGCACATATTATATACATATTAAGTCATTTATTTATATTTATACACTTCATATACAAAAATTTAAAATTTTCTTGGATGTGCTCGTTTCTGGACTGTGAACATGATAAACAAATCTTTGCTTAAATTAAATACAACACAGTTATGATCATATACAGTTAATTAATATAGTGCTTTCTGGTAGACAATATTTTTAGTTTTTTTTTCGGTGCGTAAATAAATAAGGATGCTGGTTTTCCAACACGCGAACACGCAACGTATAATTGTCCATGTGCGAAACAGGGAAACTCTAAGTTCATTCCGCAAACTTGCAACGATTGGCCTTGCGATTTATTTATGGTCATCGCAAACGCCAAACGCACGGGAAATTGCAACCTCTTAAAATCAAATGGCAAATCCGTTGGAGTCATAGGTATTCGTGGGATTAAGACATCCTCTCCTTTGTATTTTCCTTTGATTATTTTAGCTTCGATGATGTTATTCATGAGTTTCTTCACAACCAATCTCATTCCATTGCAAAGTCGAGGTTGATTAATATTACGCAGCATGATGACAACTGACCCTACTTTTAATTTCAAATTATATGGTGGTAGTCCAGGCAAGTCCAATGAATGATAGTTGATTATGTCATCCTGGTTTGTGGCCGTGTCAACTGATTTGTACGTAAACAACTCTCCTGGAAGGAAATTCTGAATGGTAGCATTGAGATCATCGACATCTTTGTTTTTTGCTGCCAATAGAAGGCGGACTGCACATTCAGCCTTAAAATTACCATTAAACATGCATATCAACGAAACGCCAGTTTGCAACATTGCCAAAAATAGCGCTATGGCGAAGACTCTCCAAGTATGCAAATTGATAATTTGGGACGAATGCACAATGGCCCACAAGAGGTCGCTGGAGGCACTAGATAGGACGTTAAAAGATTTACGTGATAACCAAAACATTTTTGGTGGAGCTATGATACTGTTGTCAGGTGATTTTCGTCAGACTCTTCCAGTAATTCGTCGATCGACTGTTACTGACGAAATAAACGCATGTCTAAAATCATCAAATTTTGTGGCGGCACGTAAAGACACTACAATTAACTACTAACATGCGAGTGTTTTTGCAACAAGATCAAACTGCGACTGTGTTTTCGAAGCAGTTGCTGGATATTGGCAAAGGTAAGGTCGCAGGTGACAGCTCGACCGGATTAATGACTTTTCCCACAGATTTCTGTCACTTCACAGAATCGAAAAAGGAGGTTATTCAGCGTGTTTTTCCGGACATTAAACAACAATATAATAACCACGATTGGCTAAGTGAACGAGCAATATTGGCAGCAAAAAACAAAGATGTCGATGATCTCAATGCTACCATTCAGAATTTCCTTCCAGGAGAGTTGTTTACGTACAAATCAGTTGACACGGCCACAAACCAGGATGACGTAATCAACTATCATTCATTGGACTT
>NW_024394590.1:0-6626 GCF_016617805.1 Bactrocera tryoni
TCATATTTTTACGCAACTTGATATCGATTGCTTAATGTGTGTACCAAAAAATCAATTCTACACCTTAATATAAGATTGCGAAATTGCTCCAAATATAATGTCGCTATGGCTATAAGACAACTCTATGAAAGCTCCAATAACATCAAAACGGCTAAATAGCATAAATATGTAAAGTTCATATTTTTACGCAACTTGGTATCGATTGCTTAATGTGTATGTACTAAAAAATCGGTTCTACACCTTAACATAAGATTGTGAAATTGATCCAAATACACTGTAGCTATGGCTATACGACAACTCTATGACAACTCCAATAACATCAAAACGGTTAATTACTAGAAATATGTAAAGTTCATATTTTTACGCATCTTGATATCGATTGCTTAATGTGTGTACCAAAAAATCGATTCTACACCTTAATATAAGATTGTGAAATTGATCCAAATACACTGTCGCTATGGCTATACGACAACTCCATGACAACTCCAATAACATCAAAACGGCTAATTAACAGAAATATGTAAAGTTCATATTTTAACGCAACTTGATATCGATTGCTTAATGTGTATGTACCAAAAAATCAGTTCTACACCTTAATATAAGATTGTTAAATTGCCCCAAAGACACTGTCGTTATGGCTATACGACAACTCTATGAAAGCTCCAATAACATCAAAACGGCTAATTAACAGAAATATGTAAAGTTCATATTTTTGCGCATCTTGACATGGATTGCTTAATGTGTATGTACCACAAAATCGATTCTCCACCTTAATATAAGATTGTGAAATTGCTCCAAATACACTGTCGCTATGGCTATACGACAACTCTATGACAACTCCAATAACATCAAAACGGCGAGTTAACATAAATATGTAAAGTTCATATTTTTACGCATCTTGGTATCGATTGCTTAATGCGCATGTATCAAAAAATCGGTTCTGCACCTTAATTTAAGATTGTGAAATTGCTCCAAATACACTGTCGCTATGGCTATACGACAACTCTATGACAACTCCAATAACATCAAAACGGCGAATTAGCATAAATATGTAAAGTTCATATTTTTACGCAACTTGATATCGATTGCTTAATGCGTATGTACCAAAAAATTAATTCTACACCTTAATTTAGGATTGTTAAATTGTTCCAAATACACTGTCGCTATTGCTATAGCACAACTCTATGACAACTCCAATAACATCAAAACGGCTAGTTAGCATAAATATGTAAAGTTCATATTTTTACGCATCTTGGTATCGATTGCTTAATGCGGATGTACCAAAAAATCAATTCTACACCTTAATATAAGATTGCGAAATTGCTCCAAATATAATGTCGTTATGGCTATAAGACAACTCTATGAAAGCTCCAATAACATCAAAACGGCTAAATAGCATAAATATGTAAAGTTCATATTTTAACGCAACTTGATATCGATTGCTCAATGTGTATGTACCAAAAAATCAGTTCTACACCTTAATATAAGATTGTTAAATTGCCCCAAAGACACTGTCGTTATGGCTATACGACAACTCTATGATAGCTCCAATAACATCAAAACGGCTAAATAGCATAAATATGTAAAGTTCATATTTTTCCGCAACTTGGTATCGATTGCTTAATTTGTATGTACTAAAAAATCGACTCTACACCTTAATATTAAATTGTGAAATTGCTCCAAATACACTGTCGCTATGGCAATACGACAACTCTATGACAACTCCAATAACATCAAAACGGCGAGTTAGCATAAATATGTAAAGTTCATATTTTTACGCAACTTGATATCGATTGCTTAATGTGTATGTATCAAAAAATCGATTCTACATCGTAACTTAAGATTGTGAAATTGTTTGAAATATACTGTCGGTAGGGCTATACGACAACTCTATGACAACTGCAATAACTTCAAAACGGCTAGTTAGCATAAATATGTAAAGTTCATATTTTTACGCAACCTCATATCGATTGCATAATGAATGTGTACCAAAAAATCAAATCTACACCTTAATTTAGGATTGTTAAATTGATCCAAATACAATGTCGTTATGGCTATACGATAACTCTATGAAAGCTCCAATAACATCAAAAGGGCTAATTACCAGAAATATGTAAAGTTCATATTTTTACGCAACTTGGTATCGATTGCTTAATTTGTATGTACTAAAAAATCGACTCTACACCTTAATATTAAATTGTGAAATTGCTCCAAATACACTGTCGCTATGGCAATACGACAACTCTATGACAACTCCAATAACATCAAAACGGCGAGTTAGCATAAATATGTAAAGTTCATATTTTTACGCAACTTGATATCGATTGCTTAATGTGTATGTATCAAAAAATCGATTCTACATCGTAACTTAAGATTGTGAAATTGTTTGAAATATACTGTCGTTAGGGCTATACGACAACTCTATGACAACTGCAATAACTTCAAAACGGCGAGTTAGCATAAATATGTAAAGTTCATATTTTTACGCAACTTGATATCGATTGCTTAATGTGTATGTATCAAAAAATCGATTCTACAGCGTAACTTAAGATTGTGAAATTGTTTGAAATAAACTGTCATTAGGGCTATACGACAACTCTATGACAACTCCGATAACATCAAAACGGCTAGTTAGCATAAATATGTAAAGTTCATATTTTTACGCAACTTGATATCGATTGCTTAATGTGTATGTACCAAAAAATCAGTTCTACACCTTAATATAAGATTGCCAAATTGCTCCAAATACACTGTCGTTATGGCGATACGACAACTCTATGATAACTCCAATAACATCAAAACCGCTAGTTAGCACAAATATGTAAAGCTCATATTGGAACGCAACTTGACATCGATTGCTTAATGTCTATATACTAAAAAATCGACTCTACACCTTAATTTAAGATTGTTAAATTGATCCAAATACACTGTCGTTATGGCTATACGACAACTCTATGACAACTCCAATAATATCAAAACGGCGAGTTAGCATAAATATGTAAAGTTCATATTTTTACGCATCTTGATATCGATTGCTTAATGTGTATGTACTAAAAAATCGATTCTACACCTTAATGTAAGATTGTGAAATTGCTTTAAATACACTGCCGCTATGGCTAAACGACAACTCTGTGACAACTCCAATAACATCAAAACGGCGAGTTAGCATAAATATGTAAGGTTCATATTTTTACGCAACTTATCGATTGCTTAATGTGTATGTACCAAAAAATCGATTCTACACCTCAATTTTAGATTGTGACATTGCTCCAAATACACTGTCGCTATGGCTATACGACTACTCTATGAAAGCTCCAATAACATCAAAACGGCTAAATAGCATAAATATGTAAAGTTCATATTTTTACGCAACCTGATATCGATTGCTTAATGTGTACGTACCAACAAATCAGTTCTACACCTTAATGTAAGATTGTTAAATTGCTCCAAAGACACTGTCGTTATGGCTATACGACAACTCTATGAAAGCTCCAATAATATCAAAACGGCTAATTAACAGAAATATGTAAAGTTCATATTTTTACGCAACTCTGTATCGATGATTGCTTAGTTTGTATGTACCAAAAAATCAAATCTACACCTTAATATTAAATTGTGAAATTGCTCCAAATACACTGTCGCTATTGCAATACGACAACTCCATGACAACTCCAATAACATCAAAACGGCGAGTTAGCATAAATATGTAAAGTTCATATTTTTACGCAACCTGATATCGATTCCTTAATGTGAATGTATCAAAAAATCGATTCTACACCTTAACCGAAGATTGTGAAGTTGTTCCATATACACTGTCGTTATGGCTATGCGACAACTCTATGACAACTCCAATAACATCAAAACCGCTAGTTAGCACAAATATGTAAAGCTCGTACCTTTAAGCAACTTGATATCGATTGCTTAATGTCTGTATACTAAAAAATCGATTCTACACCTTAATATAAGATTGTGAAATTGCTCTAAATATACTGTCATTAGGGCCATACGAAAACTCTATGACAACTCCAATAACATCAAAACGGCGAGTTAGCATAATTATGTAAAGTTCATATTTTTACGCAACCTGATATCGATTGCGTAATGAATGTGTACCAAAAAATCAAATCTACACCTTAATTTAGGATTGTTAAATTGATCTAAATACACTGTCGTTATGGCTATACGACAACTCTATGACAACTCCAATAACATCAAAACGGCGAGTTAGCATAAATATGTAAAGTTCATAATTTTACGCAACTTGATATCGATTGCTTAATGTGTATGTATCAAAAAATCGATTCTACAGCGTAACTGAAGATTGTGAAATTGTTTGAAATATACTGTCATTAGGGCTATACGACAACTCTATGCCAACTTCACTAACATCAAAACGGCTAGTTAGCATAAATATGTAAAGTTCATATTTTTACGCAACCTGATATCGGTTGCGTAATGAATGTGTACCAAAAAATCAAATCTACACCTTAATTTAGGATTGTTAAATTGATCCAAATACACTGTCGTTTTGGCTATAGGACAACTCTATGACAACTCCAATAACATCAAAACGGCGAGTTAGCATAAATATGTAAAGTTCATAATTTTACGCAACTTGATATCGATTGCTTAATGTATATGTATCAAAAAATCGATTCTACAGCGTAACTTAAGATTGTAAAATTGTTTGAAATATACTGTCATTAGGGCTATACGACAACTCTATGACAACTCCATTAACATCAAAACGGCTAGTTAGCATAAATATGTAAAGTTCATACTTTTACTCATCTTCATATCGATTGCTTAATATGTAAGTACCAAAAAATCGATTCTACATCTTAATATAAGATTGTTAAATTGCTCCAAAGACACTGTCGTTATGGCTATACGACAACTCTAGGAAAGCTCCAATAACATCAAAACGGCTAATTAACAGAAATATGTAAAGTTCATATTTTTACGCAACTTGGTATCGATTGCTTAATTTGTGTGTACTAAAAAATCGACCTACACCTTAACATTAAATTGTGAAATTGCTCCAAATACACTGTCGCTATGGCAATACGACAACTCCATGACAACTCCAATAACATCAAAACGGCGAGTTAGCATAAATATGTAAAGTTTTAATATTTACGCAACTTGATATCGATTGCTTAATGTGTATGTATAAAAAAATCAAATCTACACCTTAATATAAGATTGCGAAATTGCTCCAAATACAATGTCGTTATGGATATACGACAACTCTATGGAAGCTCCAATAACATCAAAACGGCTAAATAGTATAAATATGTAAAGTTCATATTTTTACGCAACCTGATATCGATTCCTTAATGTAAATGTATCAAAAAATCGATTCTACACCTTAACCGAAGATTGTGAAGTTGTTCCATATACACTGCCGTTATGGCTATACGACAACTCTATGACAACTCCAATAACATCAAAACCGCTAGTTAGCACAAATATGTAAAGCGCGTATCTTTAAGCAACTTGATATCGATTGCTTAATGTCTATATACTAAAAAATCGACTCAACACCTTAATTTAAGATTGTGAAATTGCTCCAAATATACTGTCATTAGGGCTATACGACAACTCTTTGACAACTCCAATAACATCAAAATGGCGAGTTAGCATAAATATGTAAAGTTCATATTTTTACGCAACCTGATATCGATTGCTTAATGAATGTGTACCAAAAAATCAAATCTACACCTTAATTTAGGATTGTTAAATTGATCCAAATACACTGTCGTTATGGCTATACGATAACTCTATGACAACTCCAATAACATCAAAACGGCGAGTTAGCATAAATATGTAAAGTTCATATTTTTACGCAACTTGATATCGATTGCTTAATGTGTATGTATCAAAAAATCGATTCTACATCGTAACTTAAAATTGTGAAATTGTTTGAAATATACTGTCATTAGGGCTATACGACAACTCTATGACAACTACAATAACATCAAAACGGCTAGTTAGCATAAATATGTAAAGTTCATATTTTTACGCAAGTTTATATCGATTGCATAATGAATGTGTACCAAAAAATCAAATCTACACCTTAATTTAGAATTGTTAAATTGATCCAAATGCAGTGTCGTTATGGCTATACGACAACTCTATGACAACTCCAATAACATCAAAACGGCGAGTTAGCATAAATATGTAAAGTTCATATTTTTACGCAACTTGATATCGATTGTTTAATGTGTATGTATCAAAAAATCGATTCTACATCGTAACTTAAAATTGTGAAATTGTTTGAAATATACTGTCATTAGGGCTATACGACCACTCTATGACAACTATCGGGTGATTTTTTAAGAGCTTGATAACTTTTTTTAAAAAAAAAACGCATGAAATTTGCAAAATCTCATCGGTTCTTTATTTGAGACGTTAGATTGGTTCATGACATTTACTTTTTGAAGATAATTTCATTTAAATGTTGACCGCGGCTGCGTCTTAGGTGGTCCATTCGGAAAGTCCAATTTTGGGCAACTTTTTCGAGCATTTCGGCCGGAATAGCCCGAATTTCTTCGGAAATGCTGTCTTCCAAAGCTGGAATAGTTGCTGGCTTATTTCTGTAGACTTTAGACTTGACGTAGCCC
>NW_024394591.1:0-2517 GCF_016617805.1 Bactrocera tryoni
TCATAACACCAAGGTAAAACACAGCATTAATCGTTTGGCCAGATGGGACGAACTCTCGGTGTACAATACCCTCGGAATCGTAAAAACAAATCAGCATTGTCTTTATTTTTGACTTCTGAAGACGACCGACTTCTGATCGTCACAGAGGTCCTCACGACCTTCTTGGAATCGCTTAAACCACTCACGCACATTACTACGGGATAGACACTGATCACCAAAACTTTTTTCATCATTTGAAATGTTTCAGTAAACGTTTTCCCAAGTTTAAAACAAAATTTAATATTTGCTCTTTGAATTTTACTATCCAATGACCAAAAGCTGCTGTCACTTTTTGATCGATAACATCGATTGTAGTTATCCAATTGTCTTAAAATGTTTATGAAACGTTAACAAGAGATCAAACTTTTTATTTCATATACCCACCAATAGGGGGCGCCACCAGAAACAGTTATATTTAAAAAGTTCTGTTTCTTTTGCACAGACCTTGTAAGTAATCAATTGTTAATCCCTTTAATGCCGAGAAAATTTTTTAAATTTATATTTCATACTAAATATTTAAATGGTTGTAACTACAATGCATTATTTCGATATAGAAATATTAAGACCAACACCACACACAAACTAAACTCTCTCCTTATTTACTCCATTTTGCGACAATTTGAAAGAATTTCACCGATCTTAATCCAAATATTGATCTTCCACCCACTCAGTGTAATTTATTAACGCAGACGAAGAATCTGATTTCAAAAACTTGAGATCTATAAAGTCAAAGAATTGTAAGTATATAAAGAAACAAGTAAAGAAGGGCTAATTTCGGGTACAACCGAATATTATATACTCTTGCAAATTGCAGGAATCAATATATCTGAGCTACATACTCAACATAAAGTTTGTTAGAAAAATGAAAATCATTATATGTAGTATCTGGGTGTTTTGGTGGAATCGACTCGATTTTACCTAATTTTACCAATATCTACCATATACAAAGAAATGTTCCCTGGGTTTCAAAAAGTACTTCACATATATGGAGTAAGGCCAGCCGAATGTTCGAAAATCCTAAAATAAATTATAAATATATACTTATTGATTCCTGTACTGATAAGTGAAGGAATCAAATGGAATTCAAAATTGTAGTACATGGGAAGTAAGCATGGTTGTAATCAGATTTCTCCCATTTTCGCGCTATGACATGGGAATGTGAGAAGAATGCTGCGGACTAAATTTAGTCGAAATCGGTAGGGTTGGTCTAGAGTGATTTGGCTTTTGCAGCTTAAGTAGTTTAGAAGTTATGCACATTAAGGGGGGAGCCTGATTTAAAAGCTTCAAAAAATCTATTTTTTTTTACTTAAATCTCTCCAAAAATAATCTAAGAATATGTTCCCAAAGTTTTAGTTGGGAATTTGAAATATTTTCGAAGCCAGAAGCAAAATAGTGGCCAAGCATCTAGCATATACATACATACATATATAAGCGATTGGGCAAAAAGCGAAAACTTTGACGCGCGATTTCTCGATTTTCATTTTTACGATTTTTCTTCTTATCCAGGATAGAAAAAAACTAAACGTCGTATGGAATTCTGGCAAAGTTTATTATCTTTGGCATTAAATAATCTTCTATTTAAATTTAAAAAACTAAGAAAAGTCAAGTTTGAACATATTTTTAACATAAATTAAAATTTTTTGGTTAAAAACAACTTTTTTTCAATTTTTTAAAAATAAAATTTTACACTTTTTTTGGAATTTTTTTAGTTTAATTGGAAGATAAATTATTAAAAAATATGAAGCTTTTTGAATTTTTTATTTCCGATAGAAATTGCGACCTGCATCCTGCCCGCCGTCCGACAAATGCACATGCGAGATGCATCGGGTAAATGCTTCCCAAAGGCAGAATATCAAAGATTTTGTATCCAAAAAATTTATGACTGATATTTAAATATATAACTATAAACCCCAGAAATTTTGCTTTAATCACTTATCTCTTTCATTCCCAAAAAAAACATGAAAAAAATCGATTTTTTGAAGCCTCTAAAGCAGGCTCGCCCCTTAAACGAAATAGAGTGCTGGGTCACGCCCACTTTTCCACATTTTTTTTAGCCCATAAGTGTCCCTCACTAATGCGGTCACCTGTGACAAATTACAGTTCTATATCTTTAGCGCTTAGTTATGGTATTTTATACGTTTTCGAAAAATAGTGTTTTGTGTACCAACATTCATCAAGTTATCTTCATTGTTACTCAAGTTAAAACTCATTTGCTACATCCGGCTGCAATTATTACCTTAATCTGCTTTTTCAGTTTCATGAACCCTTTATTGTTTTACGAAAGGCATTGGAAATGAATCTTAGAAACTTTTTTCCGAAGAGGAATGCGTATGACACGAAATGTCATGAATTGAAAAAAAATATGAGATATTTCGACACTAAGTTTTAAATTTTAAAAGTCAACCATCTTAATAAAATATGAGAGCAAAAGATTATTATCTTGGTTCCCTTATTATGAAATTGACCACCACAATAAGC
>NW_024394592.1:0-4858 GCF_016617805.1 Bactrocera tryoni
TTTATACCTAAATGTAAAGTTATGGAATTTTTTCCAAATGCACTGCCGTTATCGTCTTATGTCAACTTGAGTAAGATGATAAGGGTTAATTAACTTTAGTATGTTAAGCAAATGATTTGAAGCAACTTGATATGGATTGCTTAATGTTCAAATGCAGGAAAATCGGTTTTATACCTAAATGTAAGATTGTGGAATTTTTCCAAATGCACTGCCGTTATGGCTTTATGCACACTTTAGTAGGATGAAGAAGGTTAATTAACTTTAATATGCGAATTTAATAATTTGAAGCAACTTGATATGGATTTCCAAATGTGTACATGCAAGAAAGTCGGTTTTATACCTAAATGTTAAATTAAGGCATTTTTTCCAAATGCGCTGTCGTTGTGGTCTTATGTCAAATTGAGTAAAATTATAAGGGTTAATTAACTTTAATATGTGATTGTAATAATTTGAAACAACTTTATATGGATTTCTAAATGTGTACATGCAAGAAAGTTGGTTTTATACCTGAATGTAAAATTGTGGAATTTTTCCAAATGCAGTGCCGTTATGGGTTTATGCCAACTTTAGTAAGATGAAGAAAGTTAGTTAGCTTTAATATGTGAATTTAATAATTTGAAGCAACTTGATATGGATTTCCAAATGCGTACTTGCAAGAAAGCCGGTTTTATACTTAAATGTTAAATTATGGAATTTTTTCCAAATGCACTACCGTTATGGCTTCATGTCAACTTGAGTAAACTGATGAGCGTTAATTTACTTTAATATGCTAAGCTAATGATTTGAAGCAACTTTATATGGATTGCTAAATGTGGACATGCAAGAAAAGTCGGCTTCATACCTAAATGTAAAATTGTGGAATATTTCCAAATGCACTACCGTTATGGCTTCATGTCAACTTGAGTATGAAGATGAGGGTTAATTAACTTTAATATGTTAAGCTAATGATTTGAAACAACTTGATGTGGATTTCTAAATGTGTACAGGCAAGAAAACCGGTTTTATACCTAAATGTAAAATTGTGGATTTTTTCCACATGCACTACCGTTATGACTTTATGCCAACTTTGTTAAGATGAAGAAAGTTAATTAACTTTGATATGTGAATTTAGTCATTTGAAACAACTCGATATGGAATTTTAAATGTTCAAATGCAGGAAAATCGGTTTTATAACTAAATGTAATATTGCGAAATATTTCCAAATGCACTGCCGTTATGGCTTTATGCCAACTTTAGTAAGATGAAGAAAGTTAATTAACTTTAATATGCGAATTTAATAAGCAACTTGATATGGATTTCCAAATGTGTACATGCAAGAACGTCGGTTTTATACCAAAATGTTAAATTAAGGCATTTTTTCCAAATGCACTGCCGTTGTGGTCTTATGTCAAATTAAGTAAAATTATAAGGGGTAATTAACTTTAATATGTGAATGTAATAATTTGAAACATTTTGATATGGATTTTTAAATGTGTGCATGCAAGAAAGTCGGTTTTATACCTAAATGTAAAATTGTGGAATTTTTCCAAATGCAGTGCCGTTATGGGTTTATGCCAAATTTAGTAAGATGAAGAAAGTTAATTAGCTTTAATATGTGAATTTAATAATTTGGAGCAACTTGATATGGATTTCCAAATGTGTACATGCAAGAAAGTCGGTTTTATACCTAAATGTTAAATTATGAAATTTTTTCCAAATGCACTGCCGTTATGGTCTTATGTCAACTTGAGTAAAATGATGAGGGTTAATTTACTTTAATATGCTAAACTAATGACTTGAAGCAACTTTATATGGATTGCTAAATGTGGACATGCAAGAAAAGTCGGCTTCATACCCAAATGTAAAATTGTGGAATATTTCCAAATGCACTACCGTTATGGCTTCATGTCAACTTGAGTATGAAGATGAGGGTTAATTAACTTTAATATGTTAAGCTAATGATTTGAAGCAACTTGATATGGATTTCTAAATGTGTACAGGCAAGAAAATCGGTTTTATACCTAAATGTAAAATTGTGGAATTTTTCCAAATGCAGTGCCGTTATGGTTTTATGCCAGCTTTAGTAGGATGAAGAAAGTTCATTAACTTTAATATGTGAATTTAATAATTTGAAATAACTTGATATGGATTTCCAAATGTGTACATGCAAGAAAGTCGGTTTTATACCTAACTGTAAAATTATGGAATTTTTTCCAAATGAAGATGATAGTTAATTACTTCAATATGTTAAGCTAAAGATTTGAAGCAACTTGATATGGATTTCTAAATGTGTACAGGCAAGAAAATCGGTTTTATACCTAAATGTAAAATTAAGGCATTTTTTCCAAATGCACTGCCGTTGAGGTCTTATGTCAAATTGAGTGAAAGATGATGGTTAATTAATTTTATTATGTGAATTTAATAATTTGGAACAACTTGACATAGATTTCTAAATGTGAATATGCAAGAAAGTCAGTTTTATACCTAATTGTGGAATTATGGAATTTTTTCCAAATGCACTGCCGTTATGGTCTTACGTCAACTTGAGTAAAAAATGATGGCTAATTAATTTTAATATGTGAATTTAATGATTTGAAACAACTTGACATGGATTTCCAAATGCGTACATGCAAAAAAATTCGGCTTCATACCTAAATGTAAAATTAAGGAATTTTTTCCTTATGCACTGGCGTTGTGGTCTTATGTCAACTTGAGTAAAAGGTGATGGTTAATTAATTTTATTATGTGAATGTCGGTTTTATACTTAAATGTAAAATTAAGGAATTTTTTCCAAATGCACTCCTGTTATGGTCTTATGTCAACTTGAGTAAAAGATGATGGTTAATTTATTTTATTATGTGAATTTAATAATTTGAAACAACTTGACATAGATTTCTGAATGTGTACATATATGCAAGAAAGTCAGTTTTATACCTAAATGTAGAGTAATGGAATTTTTCCTAAATGCACTGCCGTTATGGTCTTATGTCAACTTGAGTAAAAGATGATGGCTACTTAATTTTATTATGTGAATTTAATAATTTGAAACAACTTGACATGGATTTCCAAATGCGTACATGCAAGAAAAGTCGAATTTATACCTAAATGTAAAATTGTGGAATTTTTCCAAATGCACTGCCGTTGTGGTCTTATGTCAACTTCGGTAAGATGATAAGGGTAAATTAACTTTAATATGTGAAGCTAATGATTTGAAGCAACTTCGTATGGATTTTTAAATGTGCACATGCATGAAAGTCGGTTTTATACCTATATGTAAAATTATGGAATTTTTTCCAAATACACTGCCGTTGTGGTCTTGTGTCAACTTGAGTAAAATGATGAGGGTTAATTAACTTTAATATGTTAAGCTAATGATTTGAAGCAACATCACATGGATTTCTAATTGTGTACATGCAAGAAGTCTGTTTTATACCTAAATGTAAAATTAAGGAATTTTTTCCAAATACACTGCCGTTATGGTCTTAAGTCAACTTGAGTAAAAGATGATGGTTAATTTATTTTATTATGCGAATTTAATAATTTGAAACAACTTGACATAGATCTCTAAATGTGTATATGCAAGAAAGTCAGTTTTATACCTAAATGTCGAATTATGGAATTTTTTCCAAATGCACTGCCGTTATGGTCTTATGTAAACTTGAGTAAAAGATGATGGCTAATTAAATTTATTTTGTGAATTTAATAATTTGAAACAACTTGACAAGGATTTCCAAATGCGTACATGCAAGAAAAGTCGGTTTTATTCCTAAAAGTAAAATTCAGGCAATTTTTCCAATTGCACTGCCGTTATGGTCTTATGTCAACTTGAGTAAAAGATGATGGTTAATTTATTTTATTATGTGAATTTAATAATTTGGAACAACTTGACATAGATTTCTAAATGTGAATATGCAAGAAAGTCACTTTTATACCTAATTGTAGAATTATGGAATTTTTTCTAAATGCACTGCCGTTATGGTCTTACGTCAACTTGAGTAAAAAATGATGGCTAATTAATTTTATTATGTGAATTTAATAATTTGAAACAACTTGACATGGATTTCCAAATGCGTACATGCAAGAAAAGTCGGTTTTATTCCTAAAAGTAAAATTCAGGCATTTTTACCAAATGCACTGCCGTTGTGGTCTTTTGTCAACGTGAGTAAAATGATGAGGGTTAATTAACCTTAATATGTTAAGCTAATGATTTGAAGCAACTCCATATGGATTTCTAATTGTGTACATGCAAGAAGTCTGTTTTATACCTAAATGTAAAATTATGGTATTTTTTCCAAATCCGCAGCCGTATGGTCTTATGTCAACTTGAGTAAGATGATAAGGGTTAATTAACTTTAATGTGTTAAGCTAATGATTTGAAGCAACTTCGTATGGATTTCTAAATGTGCACATGCATGAAAGTCGGTTTAATACCTAAATGTAAAATTATGGAATTTTTTCCAAATGAACTGCCGATATGGTCTTATGTTAACTTGAGTAAAAGATGATGGCTAATTAATTTTATTTTGTGGATTTAATAATTTGAAACAACTTGACAAGGATTTCCAAATGTGTACATGCAAGAAAGTCGGTTTTATACCTAAATGTAAAAGTAAGGAATTTTTTCCAAATCCACTGCCGTTATGGTCTTATGTCAACTTGAGTAAAAGATGATAATTAATTTATTTTATTATGTGAATTTAATAATTTGAAACAACCTGACATAGATTTCTAAATGTGTATATGCAAGAAAGTCAGTTTTATACCTAAATGCAGAATTATGGAATTTTTTCCAAATGCACTGCCGTAATGGTCTTATGTCAACTTGAGTAAAAGATGATAATTAATTTATTTTATTATGTGAATTTAATAATTTGAAACA